>NC_090239.1:11504656-11804656 GCF_024489055.1 Chanodichthys erythropterus
GCATGACAAAATATGTTCACATTAATTTAAAAAAATATTTTACTTAAAGGAGAATTTCAAACAGTAACATTTATCATTTTAGTCCTTTACTTTCATAGACATATTGTGTTCGATTTCTTGCTAGCTAGCAATGTCTTAAATCACCTTCCAAGACTTTATCTACTCCAGGAAAGAGAGCTTACCTTATGGAAGTCAATGAGGTCAGCTAAGGTGGCGTGACGGTTCTGGTCAACACCTAGGAAGCTGTAATAATCACCCGAGGCGTCAATGAGGAAGTGCTTAAAGCCAGAGGTGGTGCGGTAGGACAGCGTGTAGCCCCAGATTCGTTCACTCACTCTGACCAAGAAACAGCCCTCTGCAGCATTCGTAAGCAAAGCCTCTGACTCCTGCCTTGATATTATTCCTGCAGAGGTAGGAGATGGGTGACAGTGAGAAAGACAGATGGAGAGCCGGAGACAGGATGAGGCAGAGTGATAGACAGGAGGATGCAGATATGGAGAGATGTTGAGTGAGAGTGCAGCTGGAAGTGCAGGTGTCTGACGCTGGCAGCACTCTTGTGTTTCCTGGTCGAATAGCGAATAGCACTCCGATTGTCGCTAATCTTATCATTGTCCAATCAGAGGCCACACACTGTGGCTCCACTAATCCTGGCACAAGCTTCCAATTATTGAGCCTCTTTCCTCTTCTCTCTGTCTCTTTCATTATTTTCTCAATTTAATCAATGTTTTCTTCATTACCACAACTGAACTCGTTCCCACTAAACTGGTGAGTCCATTTCTTAAAAAAAAAAAAATAAATAAAATAAAGTACAGCAGTGTCTGTTTTTTTTTTTTTTACGTGACTCCTGTCAGCATTGCCCCAATGCGTTTGAACTCTGTGGAGTGCAGCATAAGCGATACCCTAGCGCCGGTCAAGCGTTGTAATGTGCCACTTAAAGTTCAAACTATTTCAACTTCAAATGACCCGTTTGCCACTGACCTTTTGAAGTGCAGTCAATGGTAAACGGACAATTCTCATGATGTCTATCTTTGCAAGCTTTTGTTAGCTTTGCGCGTTTGCTTGTAATTTTTCACAGGCCTACATGATTTGGCCTCTTGAGTTTTTTCATATATCCACTACTGTTCAAAAGTTTGGGGTCGGTAAGCTTTTTTTAAAATGTCTAATATTGTAAAATATTACAATGTAATATAACTATTTATGTTTTTATATATCTTAAAATGTAATTTATTCATTGTAATTTTACACACGATCCTTCAGAATTCATTCTAATATGCTGATTTTCGGCTCCAGAAACATTTCTTGTGGGAAAAAATATGTATACCATGGCCATAAATTAACAGTTTGTTCCCATGACTTACTAATAATTCAGCAAGTTTTACTAATTCGCCCCATCATTTTAAGTAAATAGTATGCTTGATATATAATAATTTGTTCCCTCGTTTTACTAAATCATGGCCACATTGTAATAATTCATACCCTTTGTTTTAGTTAAATCAAAATGAAGGAACTATTTAGTTCAATGTGGCCACGATTTACTAAAACAAGGGAACGTATTGAGTCATGAGAACAAATACTAGTTTACTATCTTATGAAATCGCCCTTCCATTACATGTACTTTTTTTGTGTGAAGGTCAAAGCGCTGGATGATTCTTGTTGAAGCCCTGACGTGAGCTGTGAAAGGTCCTTAAAACCATTTTAGCTGTCTTTACCATGGAACCAAGGGGCGATGGTGTTACTGCTTCGCTCATAGCCCGCTCGTCTCGGTCTCTGCTCCTCTTTAAACCAGCGAATGATGGATTCGCGAGAGTTTGGCCGAGGTGGACGAATCCAAACTGGGCTGAAAGGCAGTGGATGTGTGGTTAGCCTTGTTTGTTTCACTTAATTGTGTGGCATATTGACCTAAGTGTGAGTGGTATGTTTTGTCTGGAATGTAAGTTACGCTACTCAAATTTTTGATGCATAAAAACAATATCACACTCATAAACAAATACATGAGGTATTATCATTGATTTGATTGATTTTACCATTCTGTGAGAGACTGTGTGACCGGATTGCTGTAACGACGGTGTTGTCTGCGCCTGTAATGGCCTGAAGCAAGCTGGCCAGCACTAGTTGCGGGTGAATGGCTGGCCTCAGCTGGAGGGGTCGGATGTTCAACGACCGTGACGTGCCGTCGGTTGTGACCCGATCCGTTCAGGTGTGTCTTATGGAACAGGCCGCTGAGTCCAGCCACCAGGCCCTTCTCGATAGCCCGCAGAGACTGGCGCTTGTATTCATCTCTAGCCCGTCGCGCCTTGCACTTCATCTCCTCATCCGCCGCCTTGGAGCGTCGCACTGCGGGAAGCAGAGAGAAATTTGAATAGAAATAAGCTACTTTATATTAGAGCAGCCAAACTACTCATTTTCTTTCCCATTCCGTTTGTTCTCTCACATTGTTCCTGCCATTCTTTGTCATCTCTCTCGCTCCTCTTTTCCTCCTGCTTCAGAGAGATGTACAGTTCCTTTGCTCTCCTCTCCTCCGTTTGGCGGATTTCTTCCTCGCCTCTCTTTCTCTCTTCCTCCTCACATTTCTGTGAGAAAAGGAGAAAGAATCAGCCCTAGATAACACAAAGGCACAGAAGTTTCACTGCGGCTTGCTTTAGTTTTCTCATTTCTGGTGCCATTAAGCTGGGAATATAAATGATTAATTTGGTGGACAATGTCATTAACCCAAACATCAGTGCTTTCAACTCTATTATAGATCAGGCGTACAAATGTTGGCCTTGTGTCTCAGAGATCACTATCTACATTCTGAGAGGTTGCCAACCTTTAAATAATTCATTCTCAGAACATGGAACACATAGTAATTAAGCCTAATTAACCTCAATCTTTATTATGAGACCATAATTAAAGGACTGGTTGAAGAATAAATGCAAGGACCCTTACCTATTGGATCTTTTGTCACAACTGAGCCATTGAGATCATTTTTTTTAGGGGGTTATAAATGTATTATAAAGGGTACTTTATAAGTTTTAATAATATGTGACATAAATAGAGACATACGACTATATATATATATATGTATCAACATATCAACATATTTTTCAAAAGCACTATTAATTTGAAAACCTTTTAAAGGGGACCTATAATGCCTCTTTCACAAGATGTAATATAAGTCTTTGGTGTCCCCAGAATGTGTCTGTGAAATTTCTGCTCAAAATAAACCATAGATCATTTATTACAGCATGTCAAATTTGCCCCTATTTGGGTGTGAGCAAAAACACACTGTTTTTGTGTGTCCCTTTACATGTAAATGAGCTGCTGCTCCCGGCCTGCTTTCCAGAGGAGGGCGGAGCTTTAACTGTTCGCACTACGGTTGCTCATCAACAACAAAGCTGGAGAATCTCACGCAGCCATGTGCCGTCATGTTAATCTTCTGTGCAAATCCAGCATTGAATTGACCCTCATTTGTGAAGCACTCCAGCGGAAAATGACGGCATGGCAACAACACTCTACTACAACAACTCTTCCTCTTCTCTAAACATGGCCTCACCCCCTTTGTTGCGTGTTCTCTGGGGCGGGGTTTATGTCAATTTTAGGGTTAGTGATGTCACGAACCCAGGAAGAAGCTCGTTGTAGTCCCTACCAGCCGTTTGTTGTAGTCCTTAAACAGAGAATTCTTTAAAAGAAAATATCTCCCTTTGCATTGAACTTTGAGTGTCGTAACTTTGCAGATGTTGTTTATGCTACATTACACACTAACTAAAGTTAAAAAAATTGAAATCATAATCAGCCACGCCTTTAATGAGAACAAAATTACTGAGTTTAAAAATGAGTTAGTTTTAAAACTTTAAAAATCCACTTGGCTAGAGGACACGAAGCATGATGCTTTTTCAATGCTTTTTTTTAGAACTGTGTCACCGTCTCAAAAATTGCATAAAATATTCTGTGTTTTTGTCATCTATTCAAAGGAACATACTCCATCCAAACCCACCTTCAGTTCCTCTCTAATGCGATCTTCTTCTTCTTCCTGCTTGGCTGCCTTTCTGTCATCTGTCTCCTCCTTCCATTTTTCTGCCACGAAGCGAGCCTTTTCCTTCGCCATGGCATCTCGAAACTTCTTTTCAATCTCTGCCTCCTTCACACGCCTCAGGAAATTCAGCAGAACTTGAGTGATGCGTATTCTATCCCCCTGTACTTTTATCATTATTACCCCCCTTGAATCACATCTGTCAATCTTCACCCACCCTCAGAATCCCATTGCTCCCTTGACCCTGTCCCATGGTTCTCTCACCGGAGTTCCTGTGCCTCTCGTTGGGCCTGCTTCCTGGCTCTCTTCTCCATCAGCTCTTCCACAATGTCTTCAAAGGGCTTGTCCCCCGGGGCCTCCCCCATTACCCATACCCATACCTCGCCATCTGAGCCCAGAAGCCACTGAATGCCTCTGCGGTCGCCTGGGAAGAGACACCACACGGCAAACAGTGAAATAATAGCATGAAAAAACACTTTCCAGACCCATCAGACCGAATTCAGATAAGATAAAGACAAAATAACACAGACAGCGCGACAAAGCTGGAAGAGATTATCCTACTGGGATCCTTTGTACGTTGTGGGAACATGACAACTGAACAAGATAATGTGAGAACTTTTGAAAACAAGGAGACATTAGCTGTCAGTGCACAGACACAATCTCTGACGTTCTCTGACCCAGTGAGATTGCACTTGCTAAAAAATGTAAATCTAATCCAGCTCATTTGCACCACTGCCTTAAAGTGGAAGTATATCATTTTTTAGATGTACTTTAAGTACTTTCTCCTATCCCCTTTCAACTTTCAGCTTTCAACACAGTGCTTTCTTTCAGCATCCCACAGCGACACTGGTTCTTGCGGAGTTTCAGGCGGGACTGTCTGTTTGTCAGAACAAGGGAAGATGGGCAAATCTGTTTTAAAACACTCTTTATTTTTGCAATTTAATTTGGTGATGCTAACAGAGAAAAAATTACACATTTTAACAATCTATAAAGAGATAGTTTTCTATTTCTTAGTAAAACATTTCTTAAAAACTTAACTTCAAAAAGGGCAAAATAATATGAACGCTTAAGTTAATTTATGACGATCAATTTTTTTACTTGGAAATTACTTTTATTCAGCAAAATGCATTCTTTTGAAATTTGTATAAATACTCTATAATAAAATAGAAAACATTTCTTTTAATATTTCTCAATATTACTGTTTAGTTAATGTATTAACTAATGTGAACTAACAATGAGCAATATTATTAAGCTTTATTAATGTTAGTTAATAAATATATATATATATATATATATATACCCTATGTGACAGAAATTACATAAGAGACACAACATTATGGGGAAAATGCTTATGTGATCATGTCTTAATCTAGCATTTAATAATATTTTATATGGAATTATTTCAGAATTTTGCATTACAAATGATCACAGATAACAAATGTTCGGTAACACTTTATTTTAGGGTATTTTAAGTAGTTACTTATTAGCATGCATATTACTAGAATATTGGCTGTTTATTAATGCTTATTAAGCACATATTAATGCCTTATTCTGCATGATCATATTCTACATTCTTAACCCTACCCAATACCTAAACGTAACAACAAACTTACTATTAGTAAGCAGTAAATTAGGTGTTTATTGAGGAAAAAGTCATAGTTAATGGTAAATATGTGTTTCCTGTACTAAAGTGTTACCACATGTGCAAAATACCAAATAGTACAAGAGCTTTTTTCAGAACTAAATTTCTTTTCCAATATTTGGTTTGAAAAGTGTGCTTGTTTGATCTTTCAGTTAATAAATGCCACTTTGTGTGATCATTAGATCATTAGATGCCACATACATAATACATTTTCAGATGTGGCTTAAATGTCAAAATACTTCTTAGAACCACTGTTTATTAAAAAAAAACACTCATGTTTCAATTATAGAACTCATACAGACATCATCACATAAAGGTACAAAATGAACCCTGGACTCACTCTTCTTGTTTACAGCTTGGCTGGGGTCTCTTCTCTCCCTCTCGTTCCAGTGCCGCACCTGCTCCTCCCGAATCTTATAAAAAAGGATCTGCTTCTGCTCTTCATTGAGTTCAGCCAACAGGTCAGGCTCGATATACATATCCTGAAGAATCTGCTGCATCATCCTGACAGATTGCCAAGCATATGTCCCTCTCGAAATCGTTTGACCTTTGTCTCTAGTCACTGCAGACTGTAAGTCCAACTGTCTGTCTGTCTCTTAGGATCAGTCTTCACTGCCTGAGGAAGTCCCAGGGTTTGTCCAGTGTAATGCACAGCTGATCTAAGGCTCTTTTTGAGTGTGTCATTACTACTGTAAGCCTTTTCTTTCCTTTCACCCTCCTTTTTATATACCTCTCTGTTCGACAACCGTTGAACACAAATGCATCCCTTCCTTTAATCTTGACCTGAGTATGGTCTATGTCTCTCCACTCCTGCAGTGGTGTTTTGTTCTTACGTTTAGATCCTTTATGGGGTTTAATTTCACCCTCTCCGCCCTCTATCTGTCTCCTGCAGTGACCCTACAGGCCAGGTGTGTCTGACACTACTACCTGTGTGTGACAGCTCTACATGTTTTGTTTTTCAGCTTATTTTCAGGTTAAAATATATCTACGGATGTGGATTAATTGCCTCATACAAAAATTGTTTTCTCTTAGGCTTCCCCTCTTCACAATAATTACTTAAAATAACAGATTGAAATCAGCTATATGCAAGCAATTACTCTGTGAGGTCAAATTATTAACAAACATATTATTATGAGAGAAAAAAATTGTATGTAATTATGGATTCAATATGAAAATTTAAGATTTAATTGGTATACACAGTAGGATGCATGTGCTTGTGTGAGAATGGGCATGTTATCTGACCTGTCCCTTTCTCCCTACCTTTTCATGGTGTAATCTTACATCTGCGACTCATATTGCCATAGCTCTGCAATAGCAGATGGCGTTAACCCACCCGTGCCCCCCTCTTTTAACCCTGGACATCAGGTACTCCGTGAGAAGACGATAATGCTATGACTTGCTTTTAAAGGGACGTTCGCCGTTTTCAGTTTTATTGGTTTCATTTATCTGTTCACATGCTGCTTAATGCAATCAGTTTAATTGACATCCTCATTATTTTTGTGCTTGATAAATACTGCTCTGATTGCATCTGATTATGTTGATTATTATATGTTTAAAAAATATCGCCCCCGTCAGTGGCGAGAACAGAATTCTCCAAGTAGGTGGATCTTTGTGGAATAGAGTGGACCGTTATTCTGTACTTATCAAATTATTATTTTTAAATTGTATAAACATGTTTTTAAATGAATGAACAGTCTCATACTAACACAAATACACAGATTTGAAATGCCACGTAGGAACTCAAAATGCTGAATCTTTTTGAAATGTGTTTGGAACATGGGTTTGGTTTATGATGAACTGATTTAGTTGAATAAAGGCCCGTTCACACCGAGGACGATAACTATAACGATAAAGATATAGTTCTAAAAAATCATTCTAAATACAAAAGAATGGAAGAGCCTACACCACAACTATAACCATAATGGCACAGAGAAACTATTTATTTGGAATCACATTCCGTATGATTTTTTTTCTAGCTGAACGATAAAAACATTGAGCTTGAGCGTTTAAAGCGGCAGACAACAAAACTGCAGCACAATCTTGGAATAAACAGAATGATATAATGCGCTGGTATGGACGCTATCGTTATAGATAGATTTATTATCGTTCTTATTATAACCAGGAGTTAAATCAGACTTTCAAATTCTAAAATAAGAGAGAGCCATTTAGGTTGATTCAATAGAATTAATCAAACTTTCCAAAGCTACACATGAGCGAAGGAGTGTTCAAAACAGGGATGTCCAGTCCTGCTCATGGGAGGGCCACTGTCCAGCAGAGTTCAGCTCCAACCCCAATTAAAGTCAAGTCAAGTCACCTTTATTTATATAGCGCTTCTTACAATGCAGATTGTGTCAAAGCAGCTTTACATTGATAACTGGTACATAATTTTTGCTGCACAGCAGCTCTTAAAGAATAGTGTCAATGCAGGCAGATCAGAAGCACTGTTGAATAAATGTCAAGAGTACTGTTGAATATCAAATGTCAAGTCAAATGTCAAGTGTCCCCAACTAAGCAATCCAAAGGCGACAGCGGCAAGGAACCCAAACTCCATCAGGTGACATAGGGTGGCAGACAAGTGGCAAATAGGTGTTAAAATGGAGAAAAAAAAAACCTTGGGAGAAACCAGGCTTAGTCAGGGGGCCAGTTCTCCTCTGGCGATCAGTGCTTTGTTACGAATCAGGTTGCTATCATAAGTCTGATAGGATCGCAACAATCAAAGTATTTATTTCAGTTCCATCCAGTTTAGGATCATATTCATCCTGCCAATATGGACCACACACACCTGAACCAGCTAATAAAGGTCTTACTAGGCATACTAGGAACTTCCAGGCAGGTGTGTTCAGGCAAGCTAAATTCTGCAGGATATTGGCCCTGCAGGAACGAGTTTGGACACCACTGGTTTAAGACAAACCAATTAACTAGAATGAATTGAACCTAACAGCACTACATACAAGAGCGAGCCAACAGTGGGGATGTTTAGGCCAGAAGTCTTCAAACCTGCTCCTGGGGACTCACTGTCCTGCAGAGTTTAGCTACAACCCTATGATCAAACACCTGAACCAGCCAATCAAGATCTTCAGGATGGCTTGAAAAATCACAGGCAGGTGTGCTGAAGCAGGTTGGAAATAAACTTTGCAGGAGATGGAGGCTGCATCCGAAATCGTATACTCCCTTGAAGAGGTATTTATTTTGAATGAGTACTTTGTGACTGCTAAAAAAAATATGTTCTATATAGTATGAGTGTGTGTAGTATGAATGTAACCTGGACATACTATATCCTCCATGTTGTCATTATCATATAACCTACAAGCATTAGTTACGTTACATCACTGCCATTCACAATCATCTCCCATGGCCTCATGGGATAGTAAGGTGTCCATAGTAAGCACACTTCAGAATCTCACAGGAAGAAGTAGGTCATCCAGGTATTTTTTGCCTACTCCTTTATGAATACTGTGACTTCTGATACTCTTACCACATACTGTTTTAGTGGGGAAGTATGCAATTTCGGATACAGCAAGGCTCCCCAGGAGCAGGGTTGAAGACCCAGGCTGCATTCCACTCCACTTTTAGACACGCACTCGTGAACTTCCCTAAGCACTTCCCCTCGGGGGAATCCCTGCCGCCATTTTGAAGCGCGTTCCACTTCGTGAAGTGGACAAGGGAAGTTGCAAGTGATCAAGGACTTAGGATGATCCAGTTCAGCCCATTGCAAGGGTTCCACTAATAGTGGGCACTCATGCAACGTAAGCAATGACGAGTCAATGAGACTGAGGGAAGTTAGCGAGGGAAGGGCATAAAAAAACGAAAACAACAGCCATAGTGTTTAGGCTACCTTGGCAGTAAGGTAACAAACATGACGTTAAAAACAGCAATCGTTGCGCTACAATGCTAATTGTCATGCAATGACTTTCCAGAGAATATAGAAAACAGATGTTTTTATTTTGCAGTTTAATTTTTTCCCCAAAACATCAGTAGGCTACCACCTTCATCTCAAGGGGAAAACATAACAATGTTCCGAGGTGGCAATTTTTATATGAATTCATACAATGTTAATCTTACATTAATCTTAGTTTTTTTGCTTGAGCAGATAAGAGGACTCAAAGTAGCTTTCCCAGCACTGGTTCTGTATAATTGTCTTTCTGACGTCAGTATTTTCATCTTCATGCCTCTCTTCACCTCTCGTCCCCTGCCGCCCTTTGGACCTGATTTCTACAAGGGGCTTTTCATGTTCTGCATAAAACCCCCATGACCTCATAATTACTCTTGTCTCTCCTGACTATTATTCTACCGTCACTTATTCATCCTGGTCACTATTAGCCAAAGGGAACAAGGAACAAGAGCAAGAGAAACAGAATAAAGAATGAGAGGAACAGAGAAAGAAAGAGAATGTGACGGTAAGAGTAAATTAATGCACTTGGCAATTGTTAAACTGAAACGATTTACATTCAGAAACATTATAGCGATAATATTTTCACATCTCAAAGAGGCCCCTGCGTTCATGGGAGAACTCCAACACAAATGCTAATTGCACCATTGATGTAATAATCATGTCTAACAGTGAGACTCGTTATCAAATGCAATTAATCAAAAACAAAACCCTGTCATGCCTGTCCAAAGCTCAGTGTTTACACTAACGCAGCTAATTCGTGGTGGGCGAATTTGGGCAAAAGATCGAGACTAATTATGTCATTTAGCCTTTTGCAATGTGCAGCCAGCACTCTGTGTATTTACTTTCCTTTCAAACCCACCGCGGCTTTCCGCTCATACCCGCAGACTTGCGACCTGAGAGGGCCTCGCTTCCATTATGCAGAAAGCAGTGGCTTTTAAAATCCTACTGCAGTACACAACATTATCAAAGATGTGCACTGGATGTTCGTGTCAGTGCTGCTTAATAAAACAGGAGCACATTTCATCTTCATGATGACCTGTCAAGCAAAATTGGCCCTTATAGACAGTAGAGGACTGGGAGGAGCAGGTTTCAATGTGAGGCCAATAAATAATGATTATCTACTCTATCTGATCTAGATTGATGCGGCGCAGTCACATACGCTGCACTTGTTTGATCTTTGCTGTCATAGATTGTTTTTAATGCAGACTCGAGTGTAAAAAATAGTCACTTGTTATAAAGTGAAAGATGGAGCAGAGGAGATCTGCATTGACAGCTGTCTACCGCTAGGAACTGTGGAATTTTGGATTGCCGTGACCAGCAGTGTCCACTAGAGGCAGCTGTTTTTTAGTGCAACCACAGTGGGGAGCTGTAACCCATCATCAGTAGTAATTCTGTGCCCTCGCCTTCCTCTCAAAACATAATTACTTCAGCCAGAATTTGTCCAACCAGCCCAAGCCCCATCCGTTAGACTCTTCCTGTGAGTGCTAATGAGAACAGCTCAGACGGCTCAGGAAATGAAAGAGGAGGAAAATGAGAGACAATAGTGACACAGACGGGTTGACATGGCATGTCAATTTGACCTGGGGATGAAACTGACAGAGAGAAGACAGTGAGGCAATCATATACACATACGCTGCAGTCACACTGTGCTTGGCTTGATGCCTCTAATTCCATATTCAGATCTCATTTACACTGCAAAGGTCACACATGCCTCATTTCTACATAAAATGATGGAGCCTGTAAGTGTCTGAAACTAAACCACCTTTTCACACCGTGTGAATCAGTTTTTTGGCGCCGCAGAAGAACCCTGCTGCTTTTCTCCTCGCCACCGCAAAGGACGCCTCCCCTTTCGCCTCCTGCAGGTCATTCTCCAGAGGAAGCCTCTGTCAGAGTCTGTCATCAGCGCCAGCTGTGCCTTAGTTGATCCGGCATATAGACAGGCATTTTTATTTGCAGCTTGTCAAGCTATTTTTAGGGAAAGATGGAAAAAGTAGCAATTTAATACATGCTTGTTTTTTCATTACTTTTTAAAATGTGATAATAGTACAATTGATCTGTGAGAAAGTATACATTGGACAGATTGTTAAATGGAATGCTGTAGATGATCAATATATTGACTTTCTAAAGCCTCTTTTAGCAATGTCTATTTAATGCTTAACTCATAGGCTAATGTCTGAATTGCCTTCATTTGGGCGAATTTCTCTGCAATTATTGGGATATATAATTAATCGGATTAACTATATGATGTCATTAAGTCAATTAAAAATTTCAATCGATTGACGGCACTAGTAAAAACATCCCTTGTGCTGTGCTTTCAACACGAATTTGACAGGAGATGCTGTCATCCTGACCAAAGCAAACAAAGAACCTGACAAACAGTCAAAGAGATAGACAAAGAAGGAAAATGTGACACTGATAAATGTTTTTATGTGATTGCTGGGAAGGTTTTGATGGTGCCCTTCATGTTTATGATTGCGAGTTGTATTTTATTATTTATTGATCTTCCCGATTTTGATTGAGACCCATGAGATGGAGGTAGAGAAGCCAGTTTTTTAACATCATTCAGTAGTTGAGGTCATACACATATGCTCACATATTTCTTTATGGATTTTGCTACAAATGAGCACTGAGCCGCTAGAGCATATCTTGAGATCAGAGGAGTGAGGTTTACTTGCACAGCAACTGCTAGCTGGCCATTGCTACACTCACCCTTCTAAACCTCACTCCCATCCGGGTCACGGCACCAATGTAACCCCTCACCCAGGTCCTACTCGCTCCCCTCTGTGCGGGCCTCAAATCTGGGTCTCCGGCATGGGAGTCAGACACTCTAACAAGGAGGCTAAAGGCAGCAACCTCTGAGTCGCTAGAGCATCTCTTGAGATCAGAGGAGTGAGGTTTACTTGCATGGCAACTACTAGCCACACATTTCAGTCATGAAACTCTAGATCAGTGGTTCTCAAACCTGTCCTGGGGACCCCCCACCACTGCACATTTTGCATGTCACCCTCATCTAACACACCTGATTCAAGTCATCAGCTAATTAGTAGAGACAGCAAGAGTTGAATTGGGTGTGTTAGATGAGGGAGACATGAAAAATGTGCAGTGGTGGGGGGTCCCCAGGACAGGTTTGAGAACCACTGCTCTAGATGGTGCAGATTGATGGGTACTTAACGCAAGCTGATGAAAATTACAGCATTAATTACTTGGCACAAGCTGATTGGTCCATGTCACAGTGAGCTTGAGCACATTTAAATGGCAGGTTACATTAACTATAGCGGTTTGCAGCGCGCTTCAGAGTTCCTCTAAACCCCTCCACCTTCCCCAGCTCCACCTGTATAGATCTGCTATGGGTTATTTATATATGCTATTTGTGCAGCAGCACTATGTCTGTCATTTATTACTTACCCTCATGCCATTCCCTCGTAAGACCTTCGTTAATCTTCAGAACACAAATTAAGATATTTTAGTTGAAATCCGATGGCTCCGTGAGGCTTCCATATGGAGCAATGACAATGTACTAAAAACATATTTAAATCAGTTCATGTAAGCACAGTGGTTCAATATTAATATTATAAAGCAACAAGAATATTTTTGGTGCGCCAAAAACGAAATAATGACTTATTTAGTGATGGCCGATTTCAAAACACTGCTTCAGGAAGCTTCGGAGCATAATGAATCATCGGTCGAATCAGCGGTTCGGAGCGGCAAAGTCACGTGATTTCAGCAGTTTGGCGGTTTGACACGGGATCCCAATCATGATTCGACACGCTGATTAATTATGCTCCGAATCTTCCTGAAGCAGTGTTTTGAAATCGGCCATCACTAAATAAGTTATTTTGATTTTTTGGCGCACCAAAAATGTTCTCGTCGCTTTATAATATTAATATTGAACCACTGTACTCATATGAACTGATTTAAATATGTTTTTAGTACATTAATGGATCTTGAGAGAGGAAGTGTCATTGCTCCCTATGCAGGCCTCACGGAGTCATCGGATTTCAACTAAAATATCTTAATTTGTGTTCTGAAGATTAACGAAGGTCTTACGGGTGTGGAATGGCATGAGGGTAAGTAATACATTACAGAATTTTCATTTTTGGGTGAACTAACCCTTTAAATTTCAGTAACTTTATGTTCAAAATAAAACATTTTTGAGATCCTAAGGCTGTCAAAGTAATAATTCAAGTTCAGAAAGTTAGTTCAGTAACCATCTTTACTGATTCTGTGAGTGAATGAGCTGTTTCAGATCAATGAGTTCATCTGTGGCTCGTTGGGCAATTCATTGAAAAGAACCACATTTAGTCATTCATTCACCAATTGCACTATTGCTTGCGTTTGTCGCATACAACTAGCGCGGACAATGCAATACAGAGTTTAGCTGTGTCTGAATTCACGTACCTTCGGCTTCTGAGTATGAGAATTGAATTTGATGATAAACTTCAAGGCCGTTGACGGAGTCCGTTCTATGTATGCAGGTGAGTTAATGCTGTTTTTCTGAACTTTCTATTTATCAAAGAATCTTGATTACAAAAAAGTATCACAGATTCCACAAAAATATTAAGCAGCACAACTGTTTTCAATATCAATAATAATGATAAATGTTTCTGGAGCAAAAAAAAAATCACCAGCCCTACTCAGTCAAGTCTACCCCCGCTCCTTTTAATCATCTGTCACAGACAATACAGAAATACAGAAGCTCCCAGATTGAAACAGCAAAAACTGAGAAGAATCAGTTTAGATGAAACACTGTTCTTGAACAAAGGCACTAAGATGTGACAAGCTCTTGCTGCTCTTCTGTCATTCACACAGAGTGTTTTCTCAAACCGCTTTTTGATTTGTGGTGTTACCTTTTGATGGGCTTCTGCCGTCTAACTCCTATGGATGACCCTGTGTCCTCTGCCAGCATCATCCCGACTGTACTGACACTGACACGAAATGACAAACACACTGTGTGTTTGTGTGACTGTGTGTATGTCTGTTAATGTGTGACAATGCAAACATAACCCTAGCAATGACCTCTCCTGGGATGTCTCTCAGCGGATACACACGTCACCCCACACTGCTGAGAAGGCAAACGGGTCTCATCAGAGTGGACAGGCCAAGGGAGCATCGCGCGGCAGCCTTTTACTGCTGTCACTCAAACGCTATTCCTTTCCTCTCTCCCTTACCATCCAGCTCTCAATTTCCAAACCTTTGATTTATGGTCCGAGAAAGAGAGCTAAGAAAGCTTTGATCTTGTGTTGTATTTATTCTGTGGATTGAATGCAATGCTGATGATGTTTAGGCTGCTTTGCACATTCTTCTTCATTTGCATGCATCCATGCTGAAATGGGGCTGATTTTCACTGCTCCCCTCGGGGTCCATAAAGAAATGATAAAACATGTATGACTCTGGCTGATTATTACTGTTGTCTGTTTGATTCCAAGCTGCACCTTTGTTCTGCTCTTTGTTAGGACTGTCAATTTAACATGTTAATTAAGAGCAGTTAATTACAACAAAAGTGATCAATTATGCCCACTGATCTGTATGTAATCTGCACTCTAGCTGCGTTCATGCGTTAAAAAATGCTGGACATAGTGTAACAGAATAGAATGAAAGGGATAGTTCACAGAAAAATTCTAATTCTGTTATCACACTCTAAAAAATGCTGGGTTGTTTCAACCCAAATTTGGGTCAAATATGGACAAACCCAACCGTTGGGTTAAAAAATGCATTTAAAAATGTAACCCAACGGTTGGGTTTGTCCATTTTTGACCCAAACTTGGGTTGAAACAACCCAGCATTTTTTAGAGTGCATTTACACTACTGTTTAAAAGTTTTTTTTCTAAGAAATTAATACTTTTATTCAGAGAGGACACATTAAATGGATCAAAAGTGACAATAAAAACTTTAATTGTTACAAAAATAGGTTACACTTTATTTTACTGTGCCGTAGTTACATTGTAATTACTCAAATGAGTACTGAGTACTATTAATTAACTACATGTACTTACTATAGAGTTACATTTAGGGTTACGGTTGGATTAGGGTTAGTTACTTGTAATTATGCATAATTCACTGTTATTACAATAGTAAGTACATGTAGTAACGTCTAACTACAGCACTAAAATAGTGTTACCCAAAAATATTCTCTTTCAAATAAATGCTGTTTTCTGAACTTTCTCCCCTGGTTTCACAGACAAGGTTTAAGCTAGTCCTAGACTAAAATTCATATTTGAACTGAAAGTAACCTGTATCGACATATCTTAAAATATGTCAGCCATTGTTTTGTCTCAAGATGCACCCCAGTAATGTTTTTTTTCTAGTGAACGTTTATGAAAGCTACTTAAATGCCCTAATTAAACTAAGGCCTAATCCTGGCTTAGGCTAAGCCCTGTCTGTTAAACAGGGCCTCTAGTTATCAAAGAATCTTTAAAAGTATTACGGTTTCCACAAAAATTTTAAACGACAAAATTGTTTTCAATATCAATAATAAATGTTTCTTGAGCAACAAATCATCATCTTAGAACAATTTCTGAAGGATCATGTGACACTAAAGACTGGAGTAATGGCTGCTGAAATTTCATTGCCGTCACAGGAATACATTACATTTTAAGAGATATTAACATAGAGAACAGTTACAATATTTTTCACAATATTACTGCAGCCTTGGTGAGCATCTTTCAAAGACATAAAAAAGCCATTTAGCTAGTTTAACCAACTGCCATTAAAAATCCAGATAAAGAATAGCACATTTCCACCACCTTGACTGGAGTGTGAAGCACAGAAAAATAATGGCCTTCGCCACAATTTTACTGTAGCTTTTCTTGAATGTTTAATGTTATTTGTAGTTTAACTATGCCTTTAAAGGTGCTAAAGAGGATGTTTTGTTTTATACATTTTTGCAATATTACTTGAAACTGTCTTTACTAACTGATAAAAGACTATTTATTAGGTGCACTGAAAGGAATAATATTAATATACATCATCTGTGCACGAGGTAGGGACTTAAAAACATCAGCCAATCGTTTACGCGATCATCGCATAAACGATTGGCCCTCTGGCTTGTCAATCACTGCCATGACATTCCTTGTGCGAGACGTGTGTGGCTTTGCGCTCCAGTAACTTTCCACACTCCACAGGTGCCGCATGCAATGTTTTTGTCCGGAGACAGGAATAATAACTGCAGATTATGAGTTACCTGCGGTGAGTCCGACATAATGAATCCACTAACACGATACAGCGAATGCCGGTGGTAAACACTCGTGTTCCAATACTCGTGCATTAGTTTTGGGAGGCGTTCCCTTCTAAATGAGCTGTGAAGGAGGGGGGCTGTTTTTACGCATGCGCTCATTTCAAAAACTCAGTAACAGTCTTTGGTTTCTCAGTCGACAAAAAGATCCTCTGTAGCACCTTTAAAGGTGCCCAAGAATGCTTTTTCACAAGATGTAATATAAGTCTAAGGTGTCTCCTGAATGTGTCTGTGAAGTTTCAGCTCAAAATACCCCATAGATTTTTTTTTATTAATTTTTTTAACTGCCTATTTTGGGGCATCATTAACTATACACTGATTTTGGCAGCGCCGCCCCTTTAATTCGCCTGCTCCCTGCCACATGAGCTCTCGACTATATTAAAGTGCATTTACAAAGTTCACACAGCTAATATAAGCCTCAAATGGATCTTTACAAGATGTTCGTCATGCATGCTTCGAATTATTTGAGTAAAGTATTTATTTTGATGTTTACATTTGATTCTGTATGAGTTTGAGGCTATGCTCTGTGGCTAACGGCTAATGCTACACTGTTGGAGAGATTTATAAAGAATGAAGTTGTGTTTATGAATTATACAGACTGCAAGTGTTTAAAAATGAAAATAGCGATGGCTCTCTTGTCTCCGTGAATACAGTAAGAAACGATGGTAACTTTAACCACATTTAACAGTACATTAGCAACATGCTAATGAAACATTTAGAAAGACAATTTACAAATATCACTAAAAATATCATGCTATCATGGATCATGTCAGTTATTGTTGCTCCATCTGCCATTTTTCGCTATTGTTCTTGCTGGCTTACCTAGTCTGTGCACAGATCCAGATGTTAATACTGCCTTTCCTTGTCTAATGCCTTGAACATGGGCTGGCATATATGCAAATATTGGGGTCATACATATTAATGATCCCGACTGTTTTATGTGATCTCTGTGATTCATTTGAGGAATTATTGAGCAAATATCATGTAATTTTTTTCTCGATCAACAAGCCTATCTTTCTATCAGTGCGTCCGTGAATGCATTTGTTTTACGTGATACTATAAATCTTACACCTAAGAGTGTTTTCCTAAAATACAATCTGTGATGTAAGACTGATGGTAAGACTTTTCCCCCATTGTGCTCTGGCAGACTGCTAATTGTAGCAGATCTAATGTCTGATTTGCTTAAAGCTCTCTCTGTTGTCTCAGCATGGTTATAGTTTGGACAAGAATGCTTTGTTGTTGTTTTTGTGTTGACGTTAATTAAAATAAATTAAGCAAGTGTCTTGATGCGCGTGCGAATGAGAGAGAGCGAAGCTGGCTTCTGATTGAAGTGGAAACGGGAGTACCTGACAACTGGCTCATCGCCAGAGCGAGTGAACGAGAGTTTGGGCCACGGCAGGGTCAGAGTCGCAGACTACACCGAGAGTAATTTGTACGCTCGTCGTGGGGCTGGGCAGCCATCTTAGAGTGCTGTCTAGACTGCAGAGAAGATCCAAAGCCTGCTGGGGCCACACAAACTGCCATTCATGACAAATTACTGTTGTATTAAACCTTGGACTACAGAGGCAAAAAGCTTGCTGTCCACACACTGGATTCTTGGCATGTTTTGAAAAGGTTTGGGAGGGAAAACTAACTGTAAACAAACAACTTCCACCTGGGAATCTATCTGTGCCGAAACAAAATTATCAGTCTTGCGTGTGATTTTTTTTTAAACAGTGGGAGATGTTGAATTATTGCATTCGTAAAGACTTTATCAGAGCTTGCTTAGCTCACATTTTTTCATTGTGAGACTGGAGCTGCTTGGAATAACAGCCATGTGGATATTTATCAAGCTTGCCAGTATTGCCAGGCTATAAAGCATTAGTGGGGGTGGAATCCTCTTTTCAGTATCAGAGGTTACTAATGGTGATGTAGTACTAGCTCTCTGTCCTATAATAAGTAGCTGCGTATAACGCACACTTGAGCACTGATAACAGTACTCCACCCTGCACAACACTGTTTTAGATGACTCTTTAATACATTACACATGAATTCATCCAGTTAGTATGGATGGCCGTGAATGAGTGGGTGTGATTTAAGGGTCATTCCTGATATGCAGTACGCTAACTTTTGAGCCTTGTCAGTCTGAGAAAAATGTATGACTTTTGTATTTTAAATGATTAGTTCACCCAAAAATGAAATGCATTTACTCACCTCATGTGATTCCAAACCTGTTTCAAGCCTGTAAAAAATGGTAAGGTACTTGCAGCTGTATTATGTATTCTTATTTATTTATTTATTTATTTATTTTTTGTAATTGGGATTTTATGTTGCAATTTTGAATCTCACAATGAGATTAAATTTTGCAGTTTCACATTTATCCCATCATATTTATGACATCTCACAATGTGACTTCATATCTCACAATTAGCAATTTGTTTTGTATTTGTGATTTTATCATACAATTTCAGATTTGTTTCTCATAATAGGCCGATCTAACAGTGTGACTTTACATCACAATTGCAAATTTCTTTCATGTAATTGTGATTTTTATGTTGCAATTTCAAATTTTTGAAATCCTGTATATTGTTTATTTGGTTTATTGTTATTTTTGTTGCATTGTTGCAATTTCAAATTTTTGATTGAGTTTAAATCTCACAACCTGATTGTTTGGCAGTTTCAGATTTTTCCCTCATAATTCTGACTTTATCTCACAAAATGACCTAATTGTCATTTGTCAAATTGTGACTATTTCTCATTTGTCATTTTTTAAAAATATAATTACATCATTATTTCTCAATATTGAGAATCTCAGTGTTACTCAATCTCTCACATATTAGTTTGTCATAATTTTATATTTTTTCAAACGGCTTTATATACAAACTGTCATTCGATTAAAAAATTAACTAATTAATCACATTTCTGTAAATAATCACGGTTAAAAACATTGGCGTTTTTAATATTTTTATATTGTAATAATTTCATAGTTACTCTCCAAATTAATGTATAAGCAACTTAAAGACTGTATATTTTAAATATTTGTTTAATGGCACCTTTTTATGAATGAAGACCAATATTACTAATACTGGTACTGATGTCTCTATGAAATTGATTTAAAAAAAACAAACAAACAAACAAACAAACAAAAAAACATTAATTATAGACATTCAACATTACAGTAGAACTAAAAGCTATGAATTTCAACATTTATTATGCTTTAAAAAATAGCAACTTTTAATTTAAGTGAACATAAAACAATCTTCACTCAAACCAAGTTCATTTAAGATGTTGTTTAACTAATTTAAGACTCCTCTTATAAGGATACATGACGAAACGGGCATTTTGGCATGCTTTTGTGTGTTATTGTTTGTTCAAGCGTGAAAGAGAACTCGATATTGGTGCACGTCTTTCTGTGCACACTCGTGTCACAGCGCATTCTCATTTGTCTAATAGTTTAAAAGCATTTTCGTGAATAGGAGCGTGATCATATAATGTAAGGCTAGCCAAATTATGATGTACAAAACAGATGCTGCATTAATTGAGTTAAATATTACGCATTAAACTGAAAAAAATTAATTGCATGCGTTAACACGCTACTTTTGATAGCACTAATACAAAACCCCTATGACTGTCTTTCTATGCACTATATTCTGAGTTTCTGAAACCTGTTGATAGCTTTATGTGACAAACAAACGGAAAATTTAAGTCATTATTTGATTACCAAAGTTATTATCCAATGTGAAAAATGTTTGAAAGATCATAAACAGCACTCAGGACAAAAAAAGGGGCAAATCTGCTCAAATCAAAGTAACTTCTAAAATAATTTAAAATAAATTGCATTTAAGGCTCATTAACCCTTAAATGCATGACTGTTTCGCCAATCATTCTTACATATTCGGGTTGTTATCGACCCGGATCAATATCTAACATGGAAGGATCTCTAAGTTACCTGTCGCAATAATATAAAACTCCTCTGATATTAGAGAAACAATTACAGAAGAATAAAATAAATCGTATTTTGTTACCTTTTGGAGCTTGAAAGGGCTCATTCTGAGCAGATGTTTTATGCCATCATCACTGTCCTCCTCAGAGCTCATTTCCCAGTAAATTCAGCAAATAATGGGCTAGTTTTATGTTTCTGGTCAACGAATAAGCCCATTCGCGATCTCAAACGTATTCTCAAAACTATTTCATTTTCAACATCTTCAAAATAATAATATATAATAATATTTCTATCACTAACAGCTTCACCAGATCAATCCAGTAACAGTTACAGTCATATTTCATTGCGTTCAGTTCTTACTCTGCAGTAAATCACTGAGCCATTTCATGTTGTAATTATTATTTCGTTTTCTGTCTAAATGAGTCGTCACTTCAGCATTGTGTATCAGACATTGCCACCTTGTGGAATAAAGGTGAATCGCACTTATTCCGTCATCTAAGATTAAATTATTGTTGTGCATAAAAATATATGTACACTCATACACACCTCGGGTCGTTTGCGACCCTATACAATTTTTACAAAAAATGAATAAAAAAATAGGCGTTCTTTCATGATTTTATGATTTTTTTTTCTTGTTATATTCTTTATAATGAATTGATTGAGGAATACCAAGAAAGTTGATGTCTAACTTTAAAAAATTAACGAGGAGGAGGGTAGTGAATGACGTCCCGGGTCACAAAAGACCCAAGGTATGCATTTAAGGGTTAAAGGGGACCTATTATGCCCCCTTTTACAAGATGTAAAATAAGTCCCCAGAGTGTGTATGTGAAGTTTTAGCTCAAAAAACCCCACAGATAATTTTTTATAGCATGTTAAAATTGCCACTTTAGGGGGGTGAACAAAAACGCACCGTTTCAGTGTGTGCCCTTTAAATGCAAATGAGCTGCTGCGCTCCGCCTAAGAGGGCGGAGCTTCAAAAACCGATTCTCCGGTGTCAGGATTCAGTCAGGATGCACTATAATGTCAGAAACTGCAAATATATGCTGCATAGAGATAGAACAGGTATAGCTTAGTTCAATTACAGTTATAACTTTTATTGTCTTCTTGTTTTTATCCACTATACTAGTACAAGTCTGTTTACAGATAAGTATAACGCTTATTATACTGAAGCGTCTGTTTTCACTCTAAGAATATCACTGTAATAGCTTATTAAAACACAGTGCAAGTGTGCATTAAAATATCATCCATAAACTCTCTCTCTCCCTTGCATTATCATCAACATATATAGCGAAGTACACAAACATTCGTTACAACTAACAGTAAACAAATATATAAAGACCTTATGCCTTTTCCGGTGATGCTACGGATTTACGTGTAATAAAGTGCTCTCATCCTTACTGCCGTATCCAGTATCACTCTGGAGACTGTAAGCTGGATCACAAACAGTTTTTACTTGTATATCCTAGAGTAGCACATTTTAGCACAGTCTCTGTTTTGTATTGTCCCTTTGCATTGAAATTTGTTCACAAAGCAGTCTGGTGTAAAATGATTCGTGTAGATGAATTTCAGTAGAGCTGAGGGAGCATTTTCTTCGAAAACAAAATTAATCCCCCTCGTCTTCAGCCGCTCAGAATTCAGGAGTAATTGAGAGAGGTATGTGGATTAATCCATCCAGCTACAGAACACCTAAAACACTCGGGAGACATTCCCGTCAGTGCAGCAGTGGCGGACTGTACAACTGGCTGTGAACTAGCACAGGGCGGTTCTATGTTAAAACGGCAGTGTCTGTCAACATCCGTGGGCGGGGCCTGTGGCTAATGTGATGTCACGCTGCCAGGGATCTGGAAACGGCTTGTTCTGAGACACTGCTTATTGTTTATGGGGATTTAAAAAAAAAAAAAAAAAAAAAGAAGTGGTTGGATTTTTATCATTATAGGGTGGTTGTGTACACACACTGCCAGCACACATTTATGTCCAAACACCATGCAAAAGTGAATTTTGCATAATAGGTCCCCTTTAATGTCTTAATACACTGGTCAAAATAGGTTGAAGACATGGAAACGTACTACATAACAGGAATTACTCTTAAAACGCTGTTGTAACCTGTAAATCCATAACTGTTTATTCCTCACAGTGAATAGGGAATGATGGACTATTTCCAGCCAAAGAAACAATTTTTCAAGGCGAGGATGGAGCATGTCCAAATAAAACAGTGACCTCAAGGCCAGAATACCTAACAAACACTTCCACGGTCAGGAGACCAAGAGGTCAACAGATCTAGTTTAAGCTGTGTTGACCCTGTGACCCCACTATGGGAAATCTTCCAAATGGCTGACTCACACCGAAACGCTATTCTATCTTATTCCATTCATTGTTTCCTACAGTCTCTTTCTTTCTCATTCTCTTTTTCCTCAACCTTTGTCTCTCCAATCCCCAGCCTCTTCCATGTGTCATTGTCTTTTTCTCTCTCTCTTTGTCGTTTGCTTGCTTGCTTGCTTGTTTAGCAGCACGAGAATAAAAGAACAATACAAAAACACACAACAGAAGAGAAATATGTGCAGGAGATATCTAAAACTCAATTAGGCTAATTTGAATACCTCTCCTTGTTAATGAGATATAGGCTACCGAACACTAGATCATTCTAAAAGACGAAATGTACAAAAAAAAACAACACTAAAAGAGCTCAGTTTGATTAATCAGCATAGCACTATATCTGTATTTGAAACCATAATGGCATTTTATCTATTCATTTTAGAGTAATGAGCCTCTGTGATTTGAACTGATTGTAGTACATCATGAAGGGAATCATTTTGTTGTGTTATATTTTGTCTATTTATTTCTCTTGTGCCTTTCTGTGTCTGATACTCTTGTTCCCTGTCTCTTCCTTCTGTTCGCTTTTTTTCTTCTTCTTATTCACACACACCAGAAATAGCTTACAAAAATGTGTTTATTTGCCAGAGATCATGCAGAGCTTCCTTAACAAGCCGTATCCTCTTTTCTTGCAAAGATCTGCTTTCTCGGCTAGACCAGTGAACAAGAAAACGGGGGTTAGTTTTGTTTGAGTAATCCTCAGGGTACAATCATGTGCATGCGCATGAGTCCAAGATCAAGTGAATGTAATTGTGATAATTATTCATTCCATATGAAAGTTTCATGAGGCAGTTTGCAAAGTCAATATGGTTTAGCCAGAGGTGATGCCTCTGGTTGCTTTCAAAGTTCTTTGGTGAAACTACATTTAGATCAGTTTATCTGCAGAACTGCAGCAGAACGAAACCAAGCTTTCAGCATTACGTGATCACATGCCTTGTCTCAATCTCTAGTTGCAAAACCGTGCTGTGCTTGTTAGAAAAGCAAGTTTTTGCAGGAAACTGCGTACATGGGTCACTTGTCAGAAAAGTTGCTCCGGCATAGGTTAGTTCTCACAAAGAGCGAGAAAGGTTGACATAAAGCGGGCTAAATCTGGAACCTCCAGGGAATCACCTGTTCAGAACAAACGCTGAAAAGAGGCAAAAAGAGAATGTGATAGAACACATAATAAAATGAGAATCAACATTGGCTTAGCTTTTTGGAGATAGCAAGAACTAAGGGATTTAAAATGTTGTAAAAGCGACGCTGAGATGAAGAGTTTTCTTACACCGTGACTACATTGCGAATCATACAGCTAGTGTATGGACGGAACAAAGTTGCGTTGTAAATCCATTTGTCCTTCATATGAGAAGCATATCAAGTGCTTGGAGTACGTAATCATAAATAGGAGGCATCAGTTTACTGTCAGGGATTTGTATCTAGTGTAGACAGCATCACTGATGATAGTGAGTTCTATTGTCTTTTGTTGTGCCGCATCGTGTCGCTTTCGTCCGGTGTAGACACTAGGGGCCCTATTTTAACGTTCTAAACGCAAAGTGTACAGCGCACGGCACACTCATGCGTTCGCGCCATGGCGGATTGCTATTTACATGGCGGAATTTTTTGGCGGAAAAACTAAACGCTTTTCAAGTGAAGAAACCGATCTGCTCGTGCGCGAAGTTAAAGCGGGCTTGCAAATGCAGGCTTTCAAATAGCTCCGCGCGATGAGTCAGTTAATATATATGTGTGTGTATTAGCACGATTGTTCAATTAATTAGCCAATTTCGTTCATCATTATAAGTAGTAATAGGCTGAATTGAAAATAGGTAGTCTAATTCTAATACATGCAATGACTATTCATCATTACATTTTTATATTTATGTTGCCTACACAATAATATTCTTTTACACTGTAATCCTTTTGTTTTTAATATTTGGCATATTTGTGTGATGCGCATCCCTGTGTGTAATAAGCAAAGTCAACGTGCACTGTGGACGCGCCCAGAGGCGCAGTTTCTACCAACGCGCTCTAACAAAAAGTATTGCGCCACTGACTTTAGACCAGGTTTGAGTTGGTCTATTGCGCAGTCTATTTTCAGCTCCTTAAAATAGCAATGCGCCTGAACACACCTCTTTTTTTAGACCAGCACGCCCATGGGCGCACTAACTGGCACAAATGCATTTACTAATTTAAGGACGTGGCGCTGAACGGGAAAACACGAACGGAGCCGGACGCAAACTAGCAAACACACTTGCGCTGCGCCTTGCGTCGCATTGCGCCGGGTGTATTATAGGGCCCTACGGATGCCACAATTCTCAATATTATATTGAAACGTTTGACAGGACATCCACGGTCCAATACGTGCTTTTGAATTGCGTTTTTTTCTTTAGTTTTGCATTTAAATTTCCTCTATGCACTGAGTCGTTTCGGTCATCCTGTGACAGCCCGATAGGCTAGGCTATGCAGTCTGTACAGGAAACAGAAATTAGTTCACCTCTCGAATCATTGGGTCTGAGCCATTCGTTCTTTTGTCATGTGACGTGAAAGACGTATGGGTACAGAAAACAGAAATTAGTTAATTCCCAATCTTCCTTACAAACAAGCACATAGTTTTTTTTTTTTTTACTCTTATAGTTGTGCTTCTGGTCTCAAATTTCTTACAATTTATACATTTGTGAGCTGCCAGTGTTCATTTTTATATATTTATTTTATATCATACAATACACTAGCAAAAAATGTGTACAAGTGAAATCAAGTGGAATCTTTTTTTTTTTTTTTTTTTTTTTTGCTATTGTACCCTGGGCTAACTGTATTGTTGCATCCCTGGTAGACATAGTGTTACTCCACAGTTAAGTATGTTATTTTATTGAACAGATAAATTGCCATATGTAGCTCTCTAACAGAGTTCATTGTAAAGCATTATCTATTGTGAAGAGTCAAGGGAATATAATTTCAAGGATGGACCATGTCTATTAATGGGTAAAGCTACAGTAACTTCAGCTAGTCAGCTTGAGATTCTTTCCATCTAAACACAGCTGCCATCTACATTCAATTTCAAATGCCTTGGCAAGTACTCCACCTTTATTTTGCAATTTGATATTTATCATATGGTGGCCAGTATTCTCACATCCGAAGCATTGGCAAATGATCATATCTATTAATTTAGAAATAATTGTGTATTTCTGCCTCTAACTTCTTGAAGACACCCACTGAGACTCGGTTCATATGTTATTTAGCCTCGCTGCACTCATGCATAGAGCCCCTTCTCTCCTCAGCTCATGATTTCCTATAATGGTATTTGCATCAGAAATTAGATACCATCTTTCTAATTAAGCTCATAAGCATAATCTCATTGCTCTTATCAATTCTGCTGTACACGAGTTCAAAAAGCACACCAACATCTGTGGGGAGAGGCATCACAAAGCCAAAACCCATAATGCTTATCTTTCATCTGATAATGTGGATATGTGCATGAGAAATGGAAAATGTGTGTGGTTACTAACAGGGCAGTTGCTACTTGAGTTTTGCCGCTTTTCACTTTACGGAAAATAGTGTCTCAAAGCCCCCCAGTGAGCAAGACTGCAAAAACTGTAAGATGTTTTTAGGGGGGTGGGGAAGAAACCCTGGGAGGAACTTACAGACTCAGCAGGCAGATCCCTCACGCTCAGATTTAAAGTGCCCTTATTATGCTGCTTTTATGCTTTTTTTTTTTAGATAATACATGTAGTGTGTAATAGCTGTTTGTGAATGTGAATGTAAAAAAATCTGCAAGACTTTAAAGACCAAAGTGCACAACCAATGGAGTTGTTGTCTTCCAAAAGAAAGAACCAATTCTCAACTGCTCGAAACGGTCATTATCAGACTCTGGGTTCATTATCAGACTCTTTCATATCACTATGTATACAAGAGGAAGCCTCCTGAGCTGAAATTCAGATATGGTAATGGGTGTTTCATTTCTAATGCGCTGTAAGCGGTTGACCAATCACAACAGACTGGGCCATCTGATTAAACAGAACAGAGTAGGCTTGCGGAAAGGAGGGGTTTTGAGAGACTTGATCATTTATCAAAGCATTTAAAACCCTGTGCAAAAAGATGTAATGTAAAGTATGTTTGAGCTTGGATGCATCCAAAACAAAATTAAGAACCTTTAAAATACCATAATAGGGGCACTTTAAATATGCAGTAATTGGTCACGATTATTTAATAAATGAGTTAATGTGTTAGTAATTGTCAGCTGGAGTGATGCAGGCATTGGTCAGTGAAGCGTCTATCACTGTCTGGGTGTATTGGCACTAGGTGTGGCACAAAGTCAGTTTGGAATGGAGAGCAACACAGATGCAACAAATTAGTTGCATCTGTTGTTTGTTAATTCTGTGTTGCCAGAGGAAAAGCTTAGAGTAAACCATATTTAAATCATATGTATCTCATTATGATATTGACAGCCTAGGCTTTATGTCACATCACTAATCCTGGTTTATTGAAAACAGTCTATTCACTGTGAATTTCATTGTGAAAATCCAATTTGACGGGTTTTATTTACCATGAAATAAATTTGAATATTTTAAAATTTTATCTGTCACATACTTACTTTGTATACTCACCGGAACAATTTTGAATCAACTCTGTGATATGAAGTAATTTCACCGTATTTTACTGAGACCTTTTCTGCATTGTTATGGTTAGACATGGAATAAAATGTGTTTGTCGGTTTGTGAGTGTTAGTCGGATATAAAACATGTCTTAAATCATTTAATTCTACACTGGTGCACGTTCCTTTAACAATCACAGCATATATGAAAATTTGCATTTTCTTGTGAACAGTGAGACTAGAGTTCTGATCAAGTATATTAAAGTAGTCACATATGTTTCCCTGATCCACGAATGTGAAGTTCCCTCTGTATGTAATCAAGCTCACTGTCAACTTCAACGCTGTCAAGCTCTGTCTCACCTGGGAGGAACTCGGAGTCAGTCTGTTGTGCACATATACACCTTTCATCTGCTGTATGAAGAGCCCTTTGGTGCTCATTTAAAAAGTTTTACACAAGACAGGCCTTCTGTGAGCTACAAGGTTGTTAATCAATGGCCGAAGCCATGACCTAGTACTATTTTATAACATAGATTTTAAATAATCATGTTTAACAGCAGACAGTACCCATTATTCAACAAAGAAATCTTCAGAAAATCGTGACAAGCAAAATCCAACAAAAGAGCTGTTTAGAGCCTACTCTCATAGTGCACTGCAAAGGACATAATCTAGTCAATGTCCTACTTAAATATTTGTAAATATTAGTTTTATTTTAGTATCATTGAGTTTTTATTAACTCTTCCCCGGCATTGACAGACAAGGTTTTCTGTCATATATAACACCGCTTCCCCGCCATTGACAGGTTTTCTGGCAATCTGTGTTTTCACTGTTTAATGGCAGGGGTACTTCTGAACTAGTACAGCATCTCTGGATTCAAACACAAGTGAAGATCATCTATATAAACCAGAAGGAGTGGACAGAAGATACGCAATTGTAAGCTAACTTGATCATCAAATAATTAACAGTGTTACCGAATGAAATGTTAAATCCACAATATGGTATAGGGGCGTTGATAAACTCGATCACCACAATCATTGGTCTGAATCTGATCCAATCAAAGTCTTTGACAAATATGCAATTTTTTGAAACACCCACATTCAAGTGTTGATAAAATAAGAATGAAGCTAGAATATGTAGCAGTTGTGGCCTAATGGTTAGAGAGTCAGACTGGTAACCTGAAGGTTGTGGGTTTGAGTCTCAATACTGGCAGGAAATGACTGATGTGCCCTTGAGCAAGGCATACCACCAATTGCTTCCTGGGTGCTGCAGCAAAAATGGCTGCCCACTGCTCTGTGTGTGTGTGTGTGTGTGTGTTTACTTCTCACTATATTCTTTAAATGCAGAGGCTCTGTTATTTCTTTTATATTCGTTTATTTCTTTTGATATACTGAAAGTTGAAATGAAAAGTTGGCCATGAAAGTTTTGTGACTATGATGGTGCTGGCTGGCAACATTTTTTTATCTTCAATTTTTTTTTTTTTTCTGTTTTCATTTTAATTTTATTCAAAGTTTTAGTAATTTAAAAAAAAATTCTATATACTTTTTTATTTCAGTTATTTTAGTAGATCAGCTTAAACTACAGTTGCAAGAAAAAGTAAGTGAACCACTTGCTGAATCTGTGAAAATGAAAATTATTTTAACAAAAGGGAGATAATAGAAAATACATGTTATTTTTTATTTAGTACTGTCCTGAGTAAGATATTTTACATAAAAGATGTTTACATATAATCCACAAGACAAAAAACAAAAACAAAAAAAAAACCCATTCATAAGTATGTGAACCATTGATTCTTAGTGTGTGGGTACCTTATGGTTGTTCTTGAGTCTCTTATTTGTCCTGAGCAGTTAAACTGTGCTCTGTTCTTCAGAAAAATCATCCAGGTCCCAAAAATTCTTCAGTTTTGCAGCATGTTTTGCATATTTGAACCCTTTCCAGCAGTGACTGTATGATTTTGAGATCCGTCTTTTCACACTGAGGACAAATGAGGGACTCAAACTCAACTATTAAAAAAAGGTTCAAACATTCACTGATGCTCCAGAAGGAAACACGATGCATTAATAGATAGAATAGATAGGGGGTGAAAACATTCGGAATTTGAAGATCAAGGTAAATTGTATTTAATTTGTCTTCCGGGAAACATTTAAGTGTCTTCTGTTGCTTCCGAAGGGCAGTGCTAAATGAAAAAAATAAAATAAAAATAAATGATATTCAAGTGAAATCAGAAAAATGGGGACCTCTTCATCCTGTTTAATAGTTTTCACCCCCAACTCTTAATGCATTTGCATATTCAATGTTTCCGTCTGAAGCATCAGTTTGTACCTTTTTTAATAGCTGTGTTTGAGTCCCTCTGTTGTCCTCCATGTGAAAAAATGGATCTCAAAATTATTCAGTCACTATTGTAAATGGTTCAAATATGCAAAATATGGGTGAAAACTGAAGAATTTTTGGGACCTGGAGGAATTTTCTGAAGAACAGAGCTCAGTTTAACTGCTCAGGACAAACAAGAGACTCATGAACAACCATCACAAAACAAAAAAACAGTCGTTGATCATCAGGTAACCACACACAGTATTGAGAATCAATGGTTCACATACTTATGAATGGGGTCATTTGAATAAATTCAGCTATTTTTTGTCTTATGGATTATATGTAAACATCTTTTATGTAAAATATCTTACTCAGGACAGTACTAAACAAAAAATAACATGCATTTTGTATGATCTCTCTTATTTCGTAAAAAAATGTGCACATTTTCACAGATTCTGCAAGGGGTTCACATACTTTTTCTTGCAACTGTAAATGAAAATGAGAAATTCTGCTTTCTCAACCAGTTGAAGTGGTGAGTTTTTTTTATATGGTTTTAGTTTTAGGTGCTGTTTACGTGACACCCTTTTTAACTTAAAAAAAACTTAAAAAAAACTTTATGCATTTTAGCCATTTATACAGTGGGCCTATATTATATATATATATATATATATATATATATATATATATATATATATATATATATAGTCATTTGCAATGCTTCATGGGAATGTTGTTCTTCCCCTCATTAAAATCAATAGGCCTACAGAAAATTATTTCTACACTATTTTCTGAAAAAAGTTGCTCCTTTTTTGTTGTTGAACAGGTAAGGGAGTTAATGAGACAGAGATAGCTGCAGGTCAGAATACCACACACCCTAACAGGCAGCTTTCACGACCAACTGTAAAGACCTTTCTGAACACCCATTACTCTGACCTGCAGATAATCATTGTGTAGACCACTGTGTAAAATTCACTAGTATCAGTGTCATTTACATAAAACTCAAGAGATGATCATGCTGAACCATGTCAATAGATGACAGTGCAGCGTCTAACACCATTATGGTATCGATACTTAAAGTAAACAAAGAACAGCACTAGCTAAATATATACCGTATGTGCCTTATATATAAATGGTTAATGTGGTTAGCAATAATCACATTTTGTGTCATTTTTCATATGATAAAAATACAGTGCAAATGACTTCCATTTCACCATAGATTGCACTGATTTGCAAGTGATATTGCTTAAGCATCCCATTTGTAATATAAAATGTGTTTGTTTGTTTTTTAAACATGAGAAGTTCTTCACATCCTTCGCAGCTATTTAAAATAAGCAATGTGTTTATCTACCATACAACTGAATGCACTCATTGTTCATTATCTCTTATCTATTGAATAATGAAAACAACTAGTCATCCATCAGAAAGCATCTTTTGTTTTGGTTTGGGCTGTGAGTAGAATTGTGAGTGTTTCAGTTATAATACTATGGCCTGGTTTCACAGACAAGACTTAGACTAGGCCTAATTAGGACATTTAAGTAGCTTTTATAAACATGTCCTAGAAAACATTCTTGAGAAAAAACAATGGCACTACTGACATATTTTAAGATATGTCAGTGCAAGTTGCTTTCCATTAAAAAAGTCTGGGACTAGATTAAGCCTCGTCTGTGACACCGGGTGTATACGTTTTACCCACGAGTTTTATTCTGGGCCAGTGCGAACTGTCTAGAGAGAGTGAATTCTTCAGACAAATCAGAAAATATATATATATATATATAACTAGACAAACCAAAGGTACAGTGCTGCGGAAAGTATAATTTAGAAGTTACTGCAGCTCATTCCAGGTGACAGATACGTTTCACTTCTTCCCACTGCCCTCATTGCGTCTACATTGTGTTCAGCTCTGCACTCATTTCCCACCAGCATCTGTTGGTCTACCCCTGTTGCTCTGTGCTGTTGTACTCTCTCTAATGTCAGCAGCCTGCCTGAAGAAACATCCTGCCTTTATTAATATATCAGCATAGAGGAGAAATAGGCCTGCTCTTCAGAAACTCAAGCATATGCAATAGCACAGGGATGTGGTGTTTGGTCTATCAAAAAAACCCATGATGCACACAGGACTCCAGCTATTTGTACATTACATCGTGGCTTTCTCCCACCGGAGCCAAGATTGATTTGAGATTGAATTTTAAGCTGTTGGATGAACATGTGTAATGTTCTCACAAAATGAAAGGATCGCTCATTATGTGTTTCAAAGCCAATGGCTCACACAAGATCTGCAGAGAGACACAGTGTACGAGAAGAAAACAAATATGTTTGTCTGCGAATTAATTAAAAAAGTGCCAAATGTTGCTTCTGTGGGGCTCTAGTGGAAGAAACTGTTGGCGCAGACAGCCAGCGGTTGCGTTCTTTCTTCTTGTTTGGATTATAATGTCAACTCACGCTGTGGCTCACGCTCAGGAAATTAGCCCGATAATTCATAAAGCGTTCGAGGTGCGATTCGCCAGTGTTGCCCTCGTTTGAGGTAAACACGACGAGAGACTTCAATGACACCGTGCTTTAATCTTTCTGCTGATTAATTCCACCCTCACCTGAAAAAAGAAATGAGCTAGTTAAGGAAACTTTTTCCCGCTCCTCTTTTGCGGTTTCAAAATAGCTGATGCAAAATAATGAGTCTGGGCTTAATTAGCAAGAGCTACTTTCACAGGAGATAAACAAGTAAATGATTAAATCCGTTGATGGTCTTGTTGGATAGAGAGTCTGCCGCATCCGACTCCGCCGATCTCTGTTGCCATGGAGACAGACAGTGACTCTGCCGGTTTGTCTCCGTTCAGCACGTTCGTTGGATCGTTTCAGGGGATAGCTGCAGATACCTGGCTGTGGCGCTCAGCGAGCTCTCTGCTAAAAACAGAAGGTGTGAGATACACAACATCGATCGCACGGTTACGGGCAGATACTCTCTGATCAAATGACAGGGTGACATTCAGATTTTATTCAGAAACTGCTGTTTTCTTCTCAAGATCTCAAGCAAAACAGACAAAAAGACAGAGCTGGGCTGAGATTATAGAACAGCAGTTATTGGAAAAAAAGCTTCTGCATTACCATGTTTTGCATCTTTATTTTCGTCATTCGGTATGTCATATACATGGAATATATGACATACATATAGTTTTGACATCTATTATATTTTTTCTTCTTTACAGTAGAGAAACAACATTGAGATGACACACTATTTGGTTTCTAAATTGAAGCTTTTGTTAAATAGTGGCATATAAATCCTTCTCAGTACCTCTTTAGATCAACATCCCACCAAAGTCTTCATTCTCTCGCATCTATTCACATTGTGTCGTCAGTAATGCAGTGTTTCAAATTCAGTTGTCAGTAGTTGTAGTACTTCACAATGCAGTAAAATAGTTCCAAAAGTAAGTGTCTTGCACAAGCGGGGACGTCGCAGCCCCATCCACGCCAACATGGAGTTTCCTAAGCAATCTTTTCATTTATCCAATCAGCTCTTGGGATATGTGAGGAAGGCCACACCTCTAACCCCGCTGGAAAAGGAGCTGTCTTTTTCGTCCCCCACAAATGGGGTTTGAAAACCGTCCCCCTGGTGCGCTTCCTCCTCTCCTCCGGTAGCCTTAGACAGCAGGTTGGCGGCCAACTGTGTGGTTTTCGCCCCTGATCCCAGTACGGTCATAGAAATTACAGTCTTTGCTCTCCTAGAGCTTGTGCCTGATCCCAAGGCCGTTGTGTAGGTAACAAGGCTTTTGTGTTTGATTTGGCCCCTTGACATCAGTGCAGACTCGGAGCAGGTGAGTGTCTGTGGATCCTGCACCATCGCGGAGGAGCTGGCAAGTGATCGGCTGGAATTTGCCACAGCCTCGGGATTGATTAGGTTGTAGCTGGAAGCTCCCCTACCCCTGTTGTGCAGCTTGTTCCTGCCCCCATCCCCGAAATCAGGTCCCTGAACGGAGGGGATAATGGGTACGGAGTGGGCTCGGAAAGAAGGGGGAGGAAAGGTCGTTCCCTGGTCAAGACGTGTGCACGGAACATCGGTGTAGCCCATCTTTCCTTTCGAATGGGCGGAAAGCATTATTTGCATATTCAAATTGCAACGGCTTTGTTGATTGCTGTCCGAGTGAGACTGGCACCTAGAGAGCGAGAAACCAAGGGAATTAGTACTTAACATCTCTTTATCCATAACATTGATTTTGTCCGTTACATATGAAAGAAAGTGCTTAGCCACTGAGAACGTAGTGAAAATTATTTTATAGCCTAACAAAAAAACAAAAAACAATCACAGCAAATTATTTGGTGGTGGGAATTTTGAATCTCAGTGTAATTTTGTATAATCTGCAGCTTGGGCTGTGTGCCTGTGGCAGGGTATCTGCAGGGTTTTTAAAATCAAATTGAATTTTAAGACCTTTTTTAAGACCTGTGCAAATCAAATTAATATCTTATGGGTTGGGTAGAGGAAGATATATGGTAACATGCAAACCATAAAATGACTGTAAAAACGACAATTTCAACAACTTTATATTGTTCAAATAACAAGTTCTGACAAAAAAATACGTTTTATAAAATGATAAACCTCACATTTTAAAATCAAGTTTTTAATGTTGTTTATATGCTTTATGACTGTTGTTAATATTCTTTAAGACAAACCATGTGCAAATTCATAAGTCAACACCATTGCAGAGTATTTTATTCTTAAAACTGCAGTGAAAAAAAAGCACATTTTGAAATCGCTTGTGTTTGTGATGTCACAAACTACCTTGACCAATCACATCAATGTGCCAGAAGGCTTTAGCATATCATTAACCGTGACCGCTCTGAAGCAGGGGAGTCTTAAAAGAATATATCCTGGTATATTTTTCTGTTGATATGAAAAATCGGGTAGATTTAGCAATATGGCGGTGTATGATGTACATTACGATGTTATGATGAACTATATGCCTTTCTCCACTGACATTCTAAGCTGTTCAAAGCGTTTATAAGGATACTGATTTTCAGAAGGCAGCTGTCTGACTCTGAGATGGCGAACGTGAACATGGTTTGTAAAATTAGCAACACATTATTAGCAGCTGTCTGATAATGTAGTCAAGCAAAAGGCTAAACATATTAATTACCGTTCTGTGTCTGACGAGTGATGTAAAGAGCGATACTATTGTGCAGCGTTTACCTCAGTAAGTTAACCAAGTGGATCTCTGAGCTCATGCGAGTGAGTGGAGGCGGGGCTAATTAGCAAATTCTTAGATTTGATTACACATTACAAAGTCAAAAAATAAAAAATGTATGGATGAATTGTTCACAAAAACATCTATAACATGCATTTAGAAAATAGACTGAATTTAATGCTGACCTTAATGCTGAGAACTATCTCTATTCTGAAAGCTTTATCATAGATTTAAGCCATTCTTATCAAAGCCTGTGTATCACCCAGACCTATGCGTTTATGAAGACCACGCTACTTGATTTGGCTATGGTTTTGATCTGCAGGAGGGGACTTCTTATCGAATCCAGCACACCTTGTGGTGAAAAACCAAAACATCTTTTGCTTTTTTGCTGGGAGACTGTTATGGAGTAACACTCAGATCTTGCGTTGTGACCCGAGTGGTTTATCTAGGGTTTATCAGATGTAAAATCATAGTGGCTTTCTCAATGTTGAGGTTCAAACTGGCACAATTATCACCCTCTCATCTAAACCTTGATGTGATGACATTTAAATACAGTTTTGCATAATACCAAATCAGACACATAAAAAGGTATGTTTTGTCACTTCCCAGAAACCCCATCTCATCTAACCACTGAGTTATTGTCTAACATCAAAGACTGTTAAATAACAGGGCTTAAATAATTGAGCCCTGTAACACAATGCATGGGTATTAAAAGTGTATTCTAGCTGCAGGTTAATCCGGCAGATCTCAGCAAATCAAAACAATATCTAAATATAACTGCACCGATGGCACACACAGTTTCAATCCATATTTCATCTCTGACAGGTAAATATGTGTCTTTGCAGAGGTTTTTTTATATATATATATAAAACTGACAACATTCTGTGGGGGTCCTGCTGTCATAGTGAAGGGGATAAGCAAGCTCTTCATGCCCAACTCCCCCCCCCCCCCCCCCTCTCCTCACTTCTTTTTTTTCCTCCATTAGACTGGAGGGTGTCTCCATGGCAACAAGAGAGAGGTTCAGGGATGGTGTTGGTGTTTTAAAGCTGTTAAGTCTAGAAATAGGTCAGTTCAGCCCCAGCCTGTCTCTCTCTGGGCCGGCCAAGACCGGCCTGAGAAAGCTTCAGAAAGGCTTATCAATATTTAATTAATCAAGAACAATAATAACAATAGCTGAATACTGTGGACCCTTGTAGAGGGGTAACCCACTGGTTGTGCTTTCAGACACGAGCTTAAATTAATTAAGCAAAAGTCAAACTAACCCAGCAGACCATAAAAAAAAAAAAAAAAAACCCACAGAGTTCCCTGCTGCTGACACACTGGGAAAAAGAAAACCCCCCTTCTGTAAGTGTGTTAGTACGTATGTGCTTGATCACAGCCCTTAAATGAGTCTCCAAGCTCAAAGCTACACTGTTTAAGAATGTAAATTATGTAAATAGGTCAAATAGAGAGAGTTTGGCAGTGAGCAGAGTTTACAAGTCACTGTGAAGCTGGATCAAGTTGGCATGGTAATGAGAACATTGCTTGGAAATTCAAGAGCAAAGGCCTGTTCACATCAAGGACGATAACTATAACGATAAAGATATGGTTCTAAAAATTGTTCTAAAAATAAAAGAATAGCAGTCTACACCACAACTATAACGATAATGGCACAAAGAAGCTATATAGTTGGAATCATATTCAGAACTTTTTTTTTCCAGCAGATGAATGATAAAAACAATGACAGCCAATCAGAATCCATCCTGCTTTAAAGAGCTCGAGCATTTAAAGCGACAGACGACAGAACAGCATTGTGCGCATAAAAAAAGAGAACGTTACCATCTGTTGGTGTGAATGCTATTATAATTATCATCATTATAGTTATCTTTATAGTTATTGTTTTTGGCATGAATAGTTCACCCAAAAATGAAAAATTGTCATCAGTTACAGTTTGCACCTTCAAGTCGTTCGAAACCCGTAAGACTTTTGTTCACCTTCAAAACACAAATGAAGATAATTTAAATTTCTCTTCATTGACAGTCCATGCAACTATCACATTGTCGCTTTAAAAAGTTCATAAAGAGATTGTAATCTATATGAGTTGAGTGGTTTAGAAGAAATTTGCTCAATTGCTTTATATGATGAACAGATTGAATTAAGGCTTTTATTCACATATAAACATTGATCAGCGAACATAAACAGACGCTCAACCGTACTTGCTTGATGTGCGAGAACAAACCTCATTTTTTTTTTAGTGGAAGTTCAAATGTGCTGTGTAACACATGAGAATGAACCTCATTGGTTCTTGCACATCAAGCGAACATGCTTGAGCTTCCGTTTAACATAACTGCCTAAATTCAATCGTATAAAGTAATCGTGTCTCTTCAGAAAATTTGGATTAAACCACTCAATAATATGGATTAGTTTTATGATCTCTTTACAAACTTTTTGAAGCAGTAAAGTGATAGTTGCATAGCTGTCAACGCAGGTAAAGTACAGAAATTGGTTAAATTTGATCAAAAATATCTTCATTTGTGTTCTGAAGATGAATGAAAGTCTCACAGGTTTGGAATGACATGAGGGTGAGTAAATGATGAAAGAATTTTCATTTTTTAATTGAACTAACCCTTTAAGTGCTACTAACTTGACTGAAGGACATTATTCCTGCCATGAGCTCTGTCAATGAAATCCAATTTTGCTTTCTGACTCTATATTGTATGTTCTGTAGAAATCTCACTTGACTCAGGATCTGGTTCTAGACCAGTTCTATATGAAATAATTCAGTGTTTATGGTCTTTATCCTTAACATAAATAGGTGTTTCTTCAATTATGGGGAACTTTGGTCCATTGAACCTTATTTTTGTCTACTAACAATGAATAAAAGTTTGTGGTCTATAAGATTTTGTAAATGTTTTTGAAAGAAGTCTCTAATGCTCATCAATGCTGTGTTTATTTTATTTAAAATACAGTACAACAGTACTATTGTGATATATTATTACAATTTAAAATAATTGTTTTCTATTTTAATCTTTTAAAATGTAATTTATTTCTGTGATGGCAATTTCCAGCATCCATTACTCCACGCTAATTTGGTCATCAAGTAATTCTTATTGTCATTTGAAAATGGTTAATATGCTGCTTAATATTTTTGTGGAAACCAGTATACATTTTTACTGTCACTTTTGATTAATTTAATGCACCCTTAATGAATAAATTTATTTCTTTCCAAACCACAAACTTTTGAACTGTACATGCATCACAGGAACATCACATTTCAAATGATATATATATATGTTTATCGCCGTTTATGTATCATTAATATACACAATTCCCTTCTTTGCGTAATTTGACAATAGTACAGCCTGATTGGTTTATTTCATCCATTGTAATGATAATCAATTTTAACAGTGTAATTAATATTTTTATGTTTTAAGGTTGAAAGTCTGGTCTAAAACAAGGGTAGTAAAATATATTCATAAACATATTTAAATTGCAAAAATAAATAATAAAGACATGTTAAAAGATTTCCAAGACAGTTTTAATTGCTGTCATATAATTAAAAGGAAATAAAAATAAGTTGAAATCTGTCCGTTTTTATATAAATAAATTCTAGAACATAAAAGTGGCAGTAGTTAAACAAACACCCATGAAGTCTGTGAACCCTTAAGAATCTGATCAAAATAATCAACACTGTGCTTAGTGTTGCAGTTAGAGCTCAAAAACATAAATCATTGCAAGTGTGTTTGTCATATGATTACAAGTCAAGTCAAGTCACCGTTATTTATATAGCGCTTTTTACAATGCAGATTGTGTCAAAGCAGCTTTACATTGATAACTGGTATATAATTTTGGCTGCACAGCAGTTCTTAAAGAATAGTGTCAATGCTGGCAGATCAAAGCACTGTTGAATATCAAATGTCAAGTCAAATGTCAAGTGTCCCCAACTAAGCAAGCCAAAGGCAACCTGACATTTTGTTGGATTTTATTGCTCACCTTCTCAAAGATTGTGGCATCACCTCATTGACCTCCACCTCCTGCAGATGTTTATAGGAATGAAGAGAATCTCGAGATCCTCCACTGAGGTGATGGCCCGCTCTAGAGATGGGCGGGGTCCACTTTGAGACAGCTCGATAATTGGTTATCTTGTGTTTTAGGGCGGGGCTTGAGGAGAATGAGCAGCTTCTGTAGAAACATATAAAAGTTTCCAAAGTGAGAAGACAAAAATCACAGATTATTTCAAAGATTTTATACAAAACAGCCTTAGGTTAGCACAAGGCTCAAATGCTAGAATTCAAAAGAAATAATTCAGTCCCTGTTGTTAGATTCTTTCTATAATTCAATGTTTGTAAATTATTACTGTGGAAAAAAAATATTCCACCATAATTCAGAAATGCTAATTATGGTTGTTACCAATTACAATTATTATAATTATTTTAAGTGGTGAATTTTTGACGTTAACATATGGTGCCATATTGAGAGCTGATTAAATTTCTCCCTCCGTCGCTTTCTCTTCTGTGGAGAGGGACAGAGTGTCAAAAGTTTTACAATAGATGTGAAGCTCTGGGAAAGTACCTGCAGCGCTTCCCCATGGAGAGACTGCGATTATGATTTGGTAGGGAGACTTTAGAGCTGCCGAGAACTATGCTGGCCGCCTGTGGAGAGGAGAAACCATGGGCTCTTCTGGTCTGTAAAACGAACAGGAAATAAAAGATATTATGTCAAGCGAACAGAACTATATAATGGATGACCTCACTTCTACGCATGTATGACTCATGACTTTCTATCCATGCGTGAATGTTTCTTGGGTGTCAACAAAGTGAAAGTTAGAAAGTGAGAAAGCTGGATGAGTGACAGAAGTGCTGGCTGTGATGTCGTGAAATTTTAAAGGCTCAGTTCATGAATATTAATTAGGTTATGCAAAAATAATTTCTTTTATGGTTTTCATTAAAAAGACCAGGTCTGTAGAGCATTTGTTCATACCCTAGTCAAACTTGAAATGTAAACGTAACATTAGTGATTAGAAGTGTCCATAGAATCATTTTAAAACAATTTTAATAGCACACTGACTCACTAAGCTATCATTAAACACAGGGTTGAGAGAGCTAACACTTTTTTCAAACTGAATTCACATGCCTGAATAATTTTGTGACATTTAATTGGACAACTTCATTCTTGTATCTACCAGTGTCTGGCCAGGATTTTGTAGGTCAGTGGATGAATGCATGGATCATATGACTTAGTCCAGCAGTAAGGTTTTTCACACTTGGTTCAGGGTTCGTCCTAATATAACTAATTTTAATAACTCCATTGCAGCTGAACTGCAGTGAATGTACACTACAGTTTAAATGTTTGGGGCCAATACAATTTTTGAAGTCCCCGTGTGGTGAAAATTAATTTTTAATGTTGTTTATATGTCTATATGGTGTTTTTAATATGCTTTAAGACAAACCATGTGGAAATTCATAAGTCTTAAGAGTATTTTCTCTTTAAACTGCAGTGATCTGAAATCACTGTTTGTGACATCACAAACTACCTTGTAACCAATCACGTCAAAGTGGGGGTGGGCTTTAGCATATCATTACTATGCTGCAAAGCAGAGGGGTCTCAAGAGAAGCCAGGTTATCCTGGTATAGTTTTCAGTGGGTAGATTTAGCAATATAGCGGTTGTATGATGTGTATCACAACGTTATGATGACCTATATGCCTTTCTCCATTGACGTTCAAAGCGTTTGTAAGTATGCTGTCTGATGAACAGAATGGTGAATGGGATGAGTTAATTTAAAAAAAAAAAAATTAATAAAAAAAAAAATTATTGGCTACAAGAGGACTTTAAATATTTTATTCTCACCAAAGCTGAATAAAAAGAATGTTATTATATAATTAAAAAAAAAAAAAAAGTTAGTTTTCAGTAATGACCTTTCAGAAATCATTCTAATATACTGATTTAGTGCTCAAAGAAACATTTCTTATTATTATCAATGTTGATACAGTTGTGCTGCTTAATATTTTTGTGGAAACCTGTTTTTTTTTTCCAGGATTCTTTGATTAATATAAAGTACAAAGAAAACTTATTTATTTGAAATAGAAATCTGCAACAGCATACATGTCTTTACTGTTATTTTTGATAAATCTAATACATCCTAGCTGAATAAACGCATTCATTTCTTTCTTTCACTTTTGAACGGTAGTTATATGAGAAATGGGAATGCATTTGTTTGAATTTTGTTTTATGACTTAACTGTAACGGACTGGCTTTTCACCAATGATGACAACTGCAACAACCACTCAGCAAAACATTAAAATATAATTCCAGCGCCGGATTGCCACCCATTATAACACACGCTAACAAAATGAAAACTCCTGCTCAGCAATTAGAGATGCTTTCTCTGTATTATCCACATCCCTGCCGCAAGCTATTTAATGAAGTGCTGTGCACATGACCAGCCGTAAATGACACGTATATGATTACTTTAGTGTTGTACAGCAGCATCTTATCTCACTTCCCCTCACTTGTACAGACGGATAAATGTAGGAACACACAAAAAATCTAAATAAAGGGACAATGAACTCTGAAGAGAGGCCGTTTTTAGATGTTCAGTCTGTGATATACAGGCCCCTCAATGAGGGAAAGCCACTTTAATTAGACTTTACATTTAAACTGCATATTAAGCGAGACATCCTCCCTTTTCCGCTACCCCAGTCAGGAATTAATTCCAGACAAGATTACATTAATTAATTCCTTTTCTGTCCCCTCTTAAAATTAAAGCCATTATCTTGCAACAACCCAGCAATCCCGAGAGCAGCCCGCAATAAGTATCCCATGCCCCCCAATGTTTCCTGATCAGGAAAAGACAGTTGATAATGCAGTTATTCCAGTTAGTGAAATCTCCCTCCCACCGTCTGTCCTGTGGAACATCATTAAAACGATTGAGTTTGACTTTAAACTAGTTTGGGGCCTTACAGCTGAAAAACCATGTCGTTCTAACACGGCTGCTTCCTTGGGGACCTGTTAGCATTGTTCTTCTCTCCAACAAGAAAACTGGATGATTTCTGACCACCCTTTCATCGCCTTAGCAGTGTGAGAAAACTCAGAGCAAGAGAAGCAGAACAGAAGTACTTGCTGCTGTAAAAAAAAAAAAAAAAAAAAAAAAAACTTTCCGGAGGGGTGGGGGGGTATGAAACATGCAGAATTCAAGTCTGAAGAAAAGATTGGAGCTCCCCCCTCAACCTCTTCTTAAATTAATTTTTATAGTCATCTGCTGCTAGCTCAGCAGATTTTTGTGACGATTATATAACCGCTCCAATTAAAGGTTTTCCGTGCATGCTTGGATTAACAAGAGTGACACTGATCTGATACGCTACACCCTGTGCCATTTATGCACTATATGCACTTTCGTACAAATTACTTTGTTATAAAAGCATCTGCAAGGAATTGTTAAACCATTGGGAATTATTGAGGCTTGATTCTTTGCTCTCATTGGACCTGACAGTGCACATGGGAACATGAGCCGTCAACATTTGTGAACAGGATGAGAATGAACCGCCAAGTGGCACCAGAGAGAGACTGATCTTCCAGTTTGGATAATGCAACTCTATTAATCCAGTTCTTCATCAGCTAGGTGGCTGGCTGCCTTTGACTGTAGCAACAGATAGATGCAGTGTTTGCTCCCTAAGCTGCATGCAATGTTATTTCTGTCAGCTTGAGGGATCTTCGGAGCAGGTGGGAAAGCAGTAAAGCCGTGGAGGGCATCATTCCTCCAGCTGCCTGCTGGCCAATTGTATTCATTACTGGTGACTGTTATGCACAGGGGACTTTATTCGAATCTCCATAGCAGCACACGTGGGTGGCTTGATTTCTGACCGTGCACGTATATATTTGGTATACACATGGGTGCGGAGATGCAGGCTTTTTTTTTTGGATAAGTGATCATTATGCGCACTGTCAGCACAAATGTGGACATCATGCAAATTTGCTCCCAGAAACAAACTAACGGCAGCTGTGAGATGTCACCTTTTGAAGCTGGAGGGTGCTCTCGAGTCTGGGGCTGGATTTAGACATGAGACCCGAGGCGTTGACAGTACAGTCCCTCAAGTTGCGAATTTCGGTCAGATGGGCTCGATGCTTCTCTCTTTGTCTCCTGCAAAGTGTTAATACATTTTTAAAACACTCAATTTTATTGAGAAATGAGAAAATCAATGAGAAATACCAATGACAGAAAAGAGGAAAGCAAAAATCTTTTAATAATCTAGTTCAAATACCTTTTGTATTAATGTTGATTTCAAATATTTAAAAACATATAATAAAATATATAATCTTATTACATAAAAAAAAGTTTTTAAATGAAAAGTAATTTTATTACAGCAAATATCATGAATTTTTAATAAAATGTTTTTATTATGTTCTATGGGGGTTGCATTATATTACATTTTACAACCTGAACTACCCTTGCCTTGTCATGAAAAGGCCAAATTATTCCATATTTTTTGGTGGTTGTTGTGATTTTACAGACCTTGACAAATGACATTTATGTAAAAAAGAAATAAATAAGCAGATAATTAGTTTTGTTAAAAGATTTTTTAAGAAATTGTGATAAAAGATTATGCCAAATTACAGTACTTAAAGGGTTAGTTCACCTAAAAATGAAAATTATGTCTTTAATTACTCACCCTCATGTCGTTCCAAACCCGTGAGACCTTCGTTCATCTTCGGAACACAAATCAAGATATTTTTTCGCTTTCAAAACACTGCTTCATTAAGCTTCAAAGCTTACGAATCATTTGTTTCGAATCAGTGGTTCAGAGCGCCAAAATCACATGATTTCAGTAACCGAGGCTTCGTTACGTCGTAAGCGTTTTAAAATTTCAATAGTTCACGTGACTTTGGCAGTTTGATATACGCTCCGAACCACTGATTCAAAACAAATGATTCGTAAAGCTTCAAAACTTCATGAAGTGGTGTTTTGAAATTGCCCATCACTAGATATTATTGAATTAAGCCACTATTTTGTTATTTTTGCCGCACAAAATGTATAATATTAAGGTTCAACCACTGTAGTCACAAGAACTGTTTTAAATATGTTTTTAGTAGCTTTCTGTGCATTGAAAAAGGGAGTGTTATTGCTGGCAATGGAGGCCTCACTGAGCCATCGGATTTTATCAAAAATATCTTAATTTGTGTTCCGAAGATGAACGAAGTTCTTACGGGTGTGGAACGACATGAGGGTGAGTAATAAATTACATAATTTTCATTTTTGGGTGAACTAACTTTTTAATAATACTGTTTTCTTTAAAACATGATTTAAAAAAAAAAAAAAATAGGAAATTAAAAGCATTTCATCATAGAAGATGTACTGTATAAGTCATTATGAATTGATGAACTCTTAAACTTGTTATTGTGTTGAAACAATGTTATTCTAGCTTCCGATGATGGTTTGGACTTTGGACTCACTTGTTTTTGCAGTAAAGAGCCATGCAAGCCACTCCCAGCAAGCTGATCCCCATGGCTATGCTGAAAATGGACAGAATCTGTCTCTGATAAGTTTCTGCACTCTCTGAAAAGACAGACAAGGACAGCACACACTCATCTTCAGGCTTTATTCACAGTCATGCAAGTACAGATTGTACAAAAGAATCTTGTGTAGCTAATCGGCTCTTATAGGTTGCAAGGAAAATTCAATGCCACAATAATGGAAACATTCCCAGTGCGAGAGAATACGAATTTTAGAGATGATTGTAAAGGGAATGTTTCAGAACTAATCGGCTGGTTCAACCATTTCTGCATATTTAACTAGCATGTGCACACAATCACATTTGATTTGATGATGGGGGACAGGCAGCAGAGAAACATGCAGGGAGCCGTCAGCTAAACATTCATGTGTGTCAGGGGTCAGGCAGGCTTGAAATGTGCTTTCTGTAAGACTCTGCCTAATGAATGGCTTATAGGAAACCAACACTACTGAACTGCCCACACCTGACAGGAAGCTGAACTGGTATTTGAATTGGAATTACACAAAGTGGAATTTACAGATTTGATTAAAAAAAAAAAAAGAAGCTTGGTCAATAAAATAAAAATGAATGGTTGTCTGTAGGTCTGGGCGATATAGCTAAATATAAATCTCTTATTTAAATTGTGTTTACACTTTGTTGGTTATAATGCAATAATTCACAAGCATATAGAACACAGTAAGCGAGGGTGATTAATGAAAACGTTTTGAGTGGATTGAATGGGTATGCCAATGATTAACTTAAACGCCTCAGTTTCGCCATTTTGTTCAGACATTCAACACATTTATGATAGGTTACAATGCAAAAAAACTTTGACTTTCCTCACAGAAAGCTCAGACAAATATGTACAGGAGCATCTGAAAGCAGCACCTATCAGCTGTCATAGTTGATAGTTGTGAAAAAGGAGAGTGAAATAGACTTAGATATTGCGATAATATTGCTTAAATATTCTATGTATCGCCTAGCCCTACTTGTCTTTCTCTAGTGCCAATAGACCTAATTCACAGCAGAGCCATCTTTGATTTTTAATGGGAATGAAAGCGAGGCTCTGAGGAATAAACATACAGTACATCTCTTCAGTGTATTGTACTGTTATTTAATGTGTTTTTGGATCATTCTGCTGTCGAAATACTGTAAAAATATCTTTCCAAGAAATTTCAGTAGACAAAAAAACACCCGACAATATGAGCTGTGAAAAATTATAAGTGATCTAGGAGCTTTATACAGCTTTTTACCGCAGATGCCATTGAAAATACGTTAAGTCTTTCCCTCAAGCCTTACTTTCATACCTGTCATAGTGCTGCTCTGAAAAAAGGTCTATAAAAGATATTTTAAACTTTCAAAATAGGCTTTGTCAAGCCTAGAACCAAATTCATGTGTTGGATTTTAAAAAGCATTCTCAATTCAAATCTAAATGATGATAACCCTGAATAATAATTAACTTCAACTCTTCTGGGAGAAGTTCCACTAGATGTCAGAACTTTGGTGTTGAGATTTGCTGTGTGACTTCTATCTGCTGATCCAATGCATCGCAAAGGGGTTCAGGTCTGCAGCATTGTTCTTCAAAGGTAGCTCAACTACATCAGACTATATTTAAATAATCTATATGGATAAATTTTTGTGCCAAGGAGCAGAAATAAGCCATCCAAACCTATGTCTGTGGAAAACCAAGAGCAACCAGTGGGATAGCAGGGACTGAAAGACTGGTCCTCACAGTTTGGTGGAGAGTCTCTGCAAGCAGATGGCTAGACTTCCCTCACAAACGCACACCCATGACTAAAAATGCTCTCTCGTGCCACAAATGCACAGAGCTGACCATTCATGCACACGTGCACTCAACACCCCCCACCTCCACCCCTCTCTCTCTCACGGAAAACATGCTCCGTAATGGCCACAACTTGACTCGCTCACCATCCAGATTAAAATCACTGAGGCAGTCATTTCCGAGAAGCAGAAATGCATATCAGTTCCACTTTAACTATCTCTCCTTCTCTGACAGTTTTTGAGGAAATCTTGAGGCGAGTGTGTGAAGCACGACTAATGGAAAACTTCACAGGATTCACTCGTTCACTTAAAGATGCTTTCAGTTGTCAGGCACATGAGAGAGGGCAGGGTATGTGGATGCAGAAAGTGAGAAAGCCTGCGGAAAATCCATTTTCACAGCAGTTTCTGGGGTCCTTTTTGTTGGCACTGCTTTAAGTCTGTGGATACTGTGGTTTGTTAGGGTGTATAAAGGCATGTATTTAGCCTTTGGCTGTGTGATATTTCTTATCCCCAGAGACTTGCTATGTAACATGCCACCTCAGCAAGGTGCACACCTCGGGGCTTTGCAGTAATTAACAGCAACGTACACAGCAACATATACAGGCGAGCACAAGCAGACACACACATGTATGCGCACACGCCACACAGACCTCATCGCCCATACAGATGCTGCCCTGTGCCTTTACAATACATTTCTTTTGCTCTGTTTCCATGGCAACTCAAGAACATTAGGCTTAGGAACATTAGGAACAGAGAGCATCATGTGTGTTTGTATACATTAATGCTGTTATACATTAATAATGTTTTTTTAATATACATAATCATGATCCAAGATTAAAATGTATGAATATATATAAAGAGCTTTAGATTCATCGTTTTGTAAACCATTTATAATAACAGTTTGTAAGCAATTTAAATGGTTCTGTGGTGTGATGAATGTATTTTAAAAAAAATATATATCCCATGTAGTCTCTCTCAAATAAAAAGGGGTCAAAAATAAATTATTTATATATTTATATTTATATTTATTAGGGTTGTGATTTATTAGACAGTTAGCTCACAAGACAAGACACGAGATTGGGTTCATGAGAACGAGACTAGATTCCTGTATGATTTCATATGAGTTTCTTCAGACCTTAGAACTGTACATCATAACTGAACCGCTTTCCACTAATTGATCATATACAGAATATATATAAATATATATATATAAAAATGAATAACACAGTAATCTCTTATTAAGTGCAAACCATAATCAAAGTACTCTCTCAATTACAAATCACAGCCCAGATTAAGATAGCTTTCATATGGGGGGATATCTGTGGGCATCAGGGAGCCACTATCAAAATGCGGGGTATTGAATTCGCGTTTGAATGCGCGCTCGCATTTTACTTTCGCTTTCGATTTTGAGATCATGCATACTACGGAGCGGCATTGCTGAGCCTGCATTCTACAAGACAAGACATTTACCAGGCGCTTAGGCTCTGTTGCGCAACAAATACCCCTCCATGGTCTTGTCAGTCATCTCATCTTACTCTCGTCACGTGATCAGTGAAGTCTAATTCCTGCTGTACTACATACGACTCTGCAGCTTGTGTTTGATGAGCACAATTATGGGATTAAAGTGACCATTATCCAGCTGAATTAAATGGTTTTTATTTCTATAAAAAGCAAAATGAGAGTGTGTAATGTAATGTAATGTAATGTAAACGTAGCGGTGGCATTCAACTTTTCACGTCAACGAGAAATCTCGTCACATTTTAATCTCGTGAGATCTTGTCACACCCCTTTGATGAACTTTTTTGATCCACTTCAAATGTTGAGTACTGTGTGTATATATATATATATATATATATATATATATATATATATATATATATATATATATATATATATATATATATATACACAGTACTCAACATTTGAAGTGGATCAAAAGTTCATCAAAGTTGTCCTAAGAAGAAGGTTTTAGGACAACTTTGATGAACTTTGATCTACTTCAAATGTTGATCTACTTCAAATATATATATATATATATATATATATATATATATATATATATATATATATATATATATATATATATATATGCTATTTTAGATGGAGTTTCAGCATGTGAAACTGCAGGATTTTTCAAAAGAATTTCATATCGGGAGGCAAAAATAATGTTTAAGAAATAATAAATTTCCTTACCCATAAACTCAATTCCCAGCTCATCTGCTGCTTCAGGGAGAGAAAGAGACAAGTGGTTAAATAGACGGAGATGAAGATAGAAACAGGGAGAAAGATGTTATCATACAGATTTCCACAAACAAAGACATATTAAATCACCCAGATAATAACCATGAATAAAAAGCAAGTGAGTTTTGTCAACTAAAACTGCTCATTGTTCAGAAGGAGAAAAGATTCTGTAGCGGCATCGTTTCGGAAACAAAAATAGCTTTCTCTTGATTACCCAAGATACGAGCAGCCACAATATTGAAGAGGGTGAACCTGTTTATAATATAAAGCACATAAAGGCCTGTTAGTTGCCTGCAGAATAGATACTCTTCCCAAGAGAAGCCAGATTTTGTAAGGGATGGGTTTTAGAAATGCCTCAATGTCAACTGTAATGCCCAGGAGATGCTTATAATTGTCTTTTCTAGTTGAAAAATTTTATTAATTCATCCGAAGGCTTCAAACCAATATGTCTTCTTCAGCAGAGCACTCCACAATCTCCTTTCTAAATACAGTCTCTCTCTCTCTCTCTCTCTCTCTCTCTCTCTCTCTCTCTCTCCCTTCTCTATCCCACTGAAGCCTCAAAACTGCTAGTCCGGATAAAGAGAAGAACACTCATGCTCTTTTCATTTGAATAGTCCCCTTTTTCACGCCACTGTAATATAATCTCATTTAAATTAAAATGAAACCCTCACACTTAATTGCTTTTCTGACAGAGGTGGTCTTAGGTTTTTAAATAGACTGCAGCTTGCCCAAGAAAGATTATTTTAGTGGACATACTTAAAGGGGAAAAAAACAGAAATTAAACACAGTGACAGAAAACCTTCTGTCAAATGATGAATCGCCACATAGCAGCCTCAATTTTTCAACGCCACATGTTTTTGCATATATTCATGCGGCAATTTAAACATGATCTGTGGGAAAATAATGAGCTGAAATGTCTTTTTTTCCTCTCAAAGAGGCCATGCTGCAGTTCTTAATGAGAATGCAAGGAATGCTAGTTTTAGCCTAAATAATTCCTGCTTGTGATTTAAATTCATGGTGAATAAGGACAGAACCCTTGTTTACAGGCAGCTGCACCACAGCGCAGGCACAATGAAGTATGTGGAATCGCTTAAAGGTTGTTTTAAATGCTAATGTAAGCAGAATTGTTGGTAATACTCCTACCCGAGATTTTTGCACAGTGTCTCTCCTCTGGGCCTATTGAATTCACTGTGTGTTGTGGTATCAGGTAAGATTTTTAAAAAACACAACACAGCTCTGTGAGACAAAAGGCCCAGGCGATGATCCAGCGGTTCGGTCGTATCCCTGCTGCCAGCATTGCTTGGACCATTCATGCTGTGGCTGCCTCTGATTGCCCACAATAACTGCCACATTCATCCCCTCATAATCGCTGTGCTGTCATGAGCCACACACACAAAGTCATTAAGCACGGATATGCATGCATTCCTCGAATCCTGGCAGCAAGCTCCTGATGTACTGCTCCCATAAACCACAGGCTCCCATCCGTTGTCTTGTCACCCTTGGGAGACATTTACGCCATCGAAGAGGAATGGCACCCAGTGCACTGAATCAACGTCAGTCGCTCAGAGACTGAGTGGACGAGCCACAAAAATGAATCAAATCCTTAATCCTTCCGATAGTTGGAGCAATAGGCGAAAGCTCCTTTGTGCGGCTTACTTACATAGCCTAATGCTCGAGAGATAAATACCTAAATGAGAGGGGCCGCTGTCCCCTGAGCAAGCCAGTTGTGAAATCCGTCTCCCTTGAGTCACCGGCTGAACCCTGAGTTTGTTCCATTGCTCTGAAAAAGGCTTCACTAACCGAATTCCTTGTTCATAAGGGGGATGGTCCAAAAAAAGTCATAATTTTCTCACCAAAAATTGTTTCTTGTCACTCTTGTTTGCACAGTTGTAATGAAAGGAGATGATGCTTCAAAATATCATCATAAAAGTATCATAAAAGTGGTGCATACAACATACGCACTATATCTCAAGCTATAAAACATAGCTTTTGAAAATTCCCTTCATGTGAGCTTTTAACTACTACAACAATTGAGTTAGAACTTGAGAACCGAATGAGTTTGATTAATGAACAAATAATTTAGATCATTTTTGTGAACCAAATCAAAAAACTCATTTAAACATTGAAAAGGTTTAATTCAAAAGACTCATTAGTTCATGAATCGACAACACTATTCCCATGAACCTAAATTTAGGTCTGCCTTTCTTTTGCAAAAAAGCTATGTTTGGCTTTAAAAAGACTTAATTAGGGGGTAGTGCCATATTTAATTTTGACAGGATTGAAAATGATGCAGTGAACTCAATGCCAATGCCAATTGTTCAGCTGACAAAAAAATCAGTATACAAAAACTCCATAAAAAATAACATGTTATTAATAACATGTTAAAAATAATACATGTTAAAAATAACTCCATTTTGAAAATGACATGTGATCTATACCTTTATAAATAAATGGAAGTCTATCCCTCACATGTTTTCCTCCATGTAAAATTCAATATGACGTCTTCCCTGACTAAGGTCTGTAGTGCGTGATTTATATGGATCACTTTTGTGATACATTTTAAAGCTTGAAAACATCAGTCCCTAAAAAAAGCATAAAAACACATTTTCTCCTTTTGTGTTCTGTGGAAGAAGGAAAGTTGTACAGCTTTGGAAAAAAAAAACATGAGGGTGAGAAAATGGGTTTCAATTTTGGGTGAACTACTCCTCTAACTCCATTGCTCATACAGTGAAGGTATAATAGGTGACAGAAAGTCAACAGCATTCCTTATATTAAGCACTGGGGTTCTTGCAGTCGCTGACCCGCAGTGCTTTCCTTTGCCAGGGAGCTGGGGGGAGGTAGGGGCCAAGCACAAGCGAGGCTCTTTTCGCATCTCTTATGTGGTAGTCGATATGGAGACAAAAAAGACAGTCGACGGATGATTTGTGCTTGTGTGTTGAGCAGAGATAGATTGTGAAAAAGCTCAGGGGACAAAAGACTTGGTGGCAGATAAAGCCAAGCCGCCCCCAGGGGGTGATTTGTGGCTCATTTGGTGGGTTAAGTGAATAAAGATGCACTGGACCAAACACATCAGGCTCAAACTAGAAATGGGGAAAAATAAACACTGGCCTCAACAGGGTGGAATAAAGATACATTGAAAGCATAATGGGCTATGAAAAAATAGTAAGCGCTGTAATTTGACATAAGATATTGAGAACTGTCATTGCTCCTCATGCAGACCGCTCCCAAGCCTGTTGTGTTTGTTTTCATGGCAGGAATGGATAGTAATTCAAGCACATAATCTGGATTAACTGGCTCATCTCTATCAATGTTGGATAGGTGGATACAACAAAAAAACAAAAACTATAGATGCTGAAAGCTTCAGCCATGTAGCAGATTTGCAACAGCACTGGCCTAAAATTGCTTCAATGCTAAACGGTGTCAACAGGAGGGTGGAGGAGGCAATACCAGCAGGACTGTGTAGGTGTATCCGTGAAGGAGATGATGGCACTGCTAGAGATGAGGGCTCCGTCTCCGAGGGCTTGATGGATAGCGGGGATATGAATGCTTTCATTGAGAAAATCAGATAGGAAAGAGAAGTATCGGGGACACAAAGTGAGCCCTGGCAGAAAGGCTACACAGAAAGATCCCATTACCAGCCACTCAGTAGGGTCAGCAGCTCAAAGTGCACTAACTGGGAGTTTAGGTTGCCGTATCACTCACTGGAAAAGATCACCCCCCAAAAGCTAGACAATTCATACGACGGAAAGCATTCAGAGAAACAGCCTTGTTGCAGATTCATCTGTGCGCTGGACAGCTCTTTTCACCGTTTTCTCCTTCCAAGGCTTGTAGTTCCTTTCATACCGGTATAATAGCTCTCGGAAAGTTGAGTCACAGGAAGAAGGGTTTATGAGTCAAGGCTTTCTGAGGTCTCACAAATCTTTCCAATCCTAACCTGTAAGAAAGCAAACATCTCTCTTTGGCAGCCTTTTCAGTGACTATGAACTTCCCTTTGGCTGCTTGTACTCCACTGTCCTTTTTTTAACCTGTGAGACACTTTCCTATCTCATCTAACACAGAAATGGCTAATGACTTTAGCATCGACCTAAAATTAGCAAAGCAATTACTTTCATTCAGGGACTTTCCTAATGACAAGGGAAATGTACTCTTCATGAAAAATGGTCACTTGATCACATTTCGTTACCACTCCGAGACTTGTTAGAATCACACAACAAAGGTAAACGGGTTACGCACTATATTTATCACACTAAAAAAAATTCTGCTCTTTCAGAGTTAGAGATCAGCTTTCCTATAGTGAAAATAGCATATGCAAATGCTTTCTGATTTTCATGAGAGTGTGGCATTGTAGGGTGATGGCAATTTCAGCACTTAGAGAGAGAGGTATAATTAACTACTTAAGCAATACATGGTTCTGAGAAGTCGGTGGAGAACTCTCAGCCCTGGAGGCTAAGAGACTCACCTGATGCTAGAGAGGCTGAAACTTTGAAAACTAAGACTGGAAAGCAAGTAAACAACCAGTAAATTATGTTCTCTCATCTTTTTTGCTGTATCTTGAAGCATTTTGTCACCGAAGGGAGGGCTTTGTGTTGTTCATGCTAGTAGGAATGGAAATAACTCAATAACATTGTGTTTATCCAAACCACATTCATTTTTCCTGTATCCCTGTATGAAGCACACAAAATAAAAAGATTCCCTCATATTTTCCCTCAAAGAAAACATACAGTGACAAAAGTACATACTTGGGTCAGATAAGATGGAATCTGTCTTCGGTACAAACTGGTCACAACGAAGTCCACGGTAACCCTCTTTACACCTGCAAAAGAGGACGAATACAGAAATATAAATGACCTTTGTGTGCACACTTTGATTATTTTCATCAATTTCATCAATATGGAGTCCATAATTCATAAATTTATGTGCACCAAAGTACCCATGAAAAAACAAAACAAAAAAAACAACAACACACATAACAGGAAAAAAAACTTTCCAGAATTCACAGTGTATAGTATGTGCAAATATCTGTGCATAAATACAATGGGCAATCGTTGCATCGAGAGCACACATACAGGGTTTGTTTGAATTATCTGATCACAAACAGGGGAGAAAAATTAAAGGGTTAGAATAGAAACTTCCGCCTACCAGTGTTACAGATACTTGCACCATTGTAGATGCTCAGTGTGACAAACTCCCGACTTCTGAGATCATCTAACTGTGTGACGTAAATTAAGTTAATGATGGAATTTCACATGCTTCAGGGATAGTTCACCCAAAAATGAAAATGTTGTCATTATTTACTCACCCTCGTGTTGTTCCAAACCTGTTTGAGTTCATTTCTACCGTTGAACACAAAAGAAGATATTTTAAAGAATGTTGGTAACCAGACATTTGATGGTAGCCATTGACTTCCATATTGAACATAAGAAGAAAAAAAAAATTGTATAGGGTTGGAACAACTTGAGGGTGAGAAAGTGATGAAAAAATTTTAATTTTTGGGTGAACTATTCCTTTAAGGATTTTGAATCACTCGAATGCGTTAAAGGCACACTATGTAAATTTTCGCCACTAGAAGTCACCTATTCAAAACAAAGGCATAGCTTGATGACGCAGAGATTGAGCGTGGAATCTTGGGAGTTGTTGTTTTCACCTCACAGCCGGTGGAAAAGAATCGGGACAATTGCTAATGAGAGACGAGCGCAACACGCCTTTAAAGCAGCAGAACTTTTATTATGTCACAGTTGCCGCTTCCGCTTCTTCCAGTCAAGCGTATGTGGGGTAACGCAGCACTGTTTTATTATATTAGATACATTTGAGTGTGTTGAAAATGATGTTATAACGTTACTGTGCATTTGCTGGGCAGCTGATGAGACACTTGTTGCACACACAGTAAGCTAGATCGATATTAGAATAACATATTAAGACATACTGGATGGCTTGTATCGATAAATGGCATGCAATTAATTTTAAAAAATATTGTATGATTGAGAAAATGCTGTATTACTGTTAGTAAAAATAAAGCTGCACCTGATTATGCTATGTTAGCCACTCTCAAAATAGTGTTTTTCTCAGACATGGTGAAAACACGCAGTCGTGGCAAATCAAGAAAACGAGATTCAAACAATAAGACTAAACATGTTGAGCTATATAACAATAATTAGTTTTCTGTCAATAAATGTAACCAAACAGTTGTTCCTTGCCTAATAAAACATGTAATATATTAAAGCGTCTTTGGTGTTTCCATGGTTTCTGCAACATAAAACTGGAAATCGAGGGTAATGCAGGTATGACGTCAGTGATAGGCGACGCATAGACACAGTCTGTGTCCTGGTTAAAATTTGCTTATTTCTCTGGATTTAAAAATTCTTGGAAACATCTGGAACAACAAAACATATAACACTGCAAACAAAATATATAACACTGTTCTAGTGGTTTTTTAATATTTAAATCCAAAAATCATACTTATTGTGATTTCAACGCATTAACTTTTAATGCAGTCTTAAAATGAGCATAAAAGACTTTCTTTTCTTATTTCAGGGGTAGTTTCTATTTTTTAATATGCTGTCTTTAGTCACCATTTCATTTTTAATCACCTTTTAGTGGTTTCTGCAGCTCACCTGAAGGCATAGCTTAACCAAAATATTAAAAATCTGTCATCATTTACACTCACAAAAGAAGATATACTGGAAAAATGAATCGATTAGATGAGTAAATGATGTCAGAGTTTTCATTTTGGGCTGAACTACCTATTTAAATAATCATGTAGTCTGACAAATATATTTTAAGAGTACAAATATTCCATGCAATCTCTCAACTAATATCAAGTCATAAAAAGTGCATTTTTCTAATTATACGAGAAGCATAAAAATGTTTAAATTAGTTCTAGATGGCGCATATGACACTATAGGGCACCACTGTCACTGCTTGACATGTCGTGCCAACCCATTTAGAGTACAGATCTGCATCCACGTGTCCATCCATCATTATGTCATTTTCACAGAGAGATTGACTCAACATTAGAAATCAGAATACCCAGAAATGTTATAAATTAGCCTCATGCAGAAAAATATGAGGAAGTAAAGGAGGGAGGGGTGATAAGGAGAAGAAAAAAAGAAGAAAAATAGGGATAACAGGGCGGGTCTGTCCAGAGCTCAGTGGTGCCTGCACTCGCACAGATAACACAGTCTTGACATTTATGTCACATCCCCACTGAGCTATGGGACCGTATGGAAAAGACGAAGGCATTTGACTAGACTCTTAGTGTGAGATCAATGTGAAACAGGGGACTTCTTCCAAAAGTAGCAATGTGCTCTGAATCTGTGTAGATGAACCACAGAGAACACCAGCTGCCCTCCAGCAAAAGCATTTCAGACATCTTCTAATCTCTTTCTCCATCTCATTCTGTGCGTTTTTTTACGTTTTACGACAACAACTGTTGTCTTCCCATGTGCAAACACATATACAACATACCTCCAATGCTGCAAACAGACTCATTTATATTTTCCAGCAACATCGCACCTTTTATTCGCACATGTTTACCAGAAAATTGCCCAATTCTGAGATCTGCCTCTGTGATCACTTCTCTTTCCTGTGCAACGCTAACATCATTTTGAAGCGGTGTACATTGATAATGACAGTTCACAAAAGGAAACAACAAGCATTCAGGCCGAGAAGTATCAAAAAACCCTCAACAGAATGATCTCGCAGTTGTTTCATCTGGCTTCGTTGCGACAGCTGCCTAGACTCAATCCTGTCTATGTGTCTGGCATGAGGAAGCATGACTGAGGTTTGCTGAAAGAAACAGAAACGAGACTGAAAACTGATTGCAAAGATAGAAAAAACATGGTTAGGCTGTAATTACAGTCACGGAAGAAGGTGAGGAGCACGTCGTGCGGTCTCATCTCTCTCTGCCTTGCGCTCTGTTAGCTCACCGCCTGGTTAACACTGACTCACGTGTTGACGGCAGAATGATGGCTGTGACTGTCGGCAGCCTATTTGTATGTTTTTCCCATTTCTCCCCTTTTCTGGTAGACGATACAGTAGAGCTTTTAGGAGTATGCCGAGAAAACAAACCAACAAATGATTTCATGCATCATTGTTTACTTGTTATCGGAGGAAAGGAAAATCAATGTGTGTGCATGCGTTTATGACATCTGAGGTGCCTACAGAGTAAACAACATTGTAAACTAGAATTTCTGCATCTGCTCGATGGCTTTTCATTATCATTCAAGGACATGTAGCTTGGCATCAATGATCGTGCCCCCGTAGGTTAAATTACAGCTAGAGAGAAAAGGAGAGAAAGGATATATTTCCCCAGAAGGAAGCCAAGGCAATGAGCAGGACTCGCATTTGACTACCGCCCAGCTTGTTAATTAAAGCTGAAGTGTGTAATTTTTCTGATGTTAAAATACTTCTGTTCTAGCTTAATATGCAGAGACGACTAAAAGTAAACCATTAGTGGGAAGATTTACCCGACAAGCGTAAACACTGTGTCTCTGTGGCCCCATCAAAACATTGCTCTGTTTGTTGGAGAATTACAGTACGACCTGCCTCGCACGGCAACAGCGGCTCAGCCAATGGCGTGAGTTCTGGGGCGGGGCACTCTGCTTGAAGGGAAACCTGTTTGAAATCAATCAGTCATTATATTTGCAATAGCATGTGGTGATTCTGGTTGCGCAGAAACTACACTTCAGCTTTCAAGGTATGTGGATGTAAGTTGGAATAAACAGGAGAGCTTGTTTGTGAAGGAAAGCGTGTCTGCGAGTGGGATGTGCGTGGTGGTATTCTTTTCCTCCCTGTCAAACAGCTCCCACATAACAGACTGAGCTTGTGGCTTGCATGTGGGTGCTGCATATACTACCCACATTCACACACCCACATACTGTACAAACACACATTTACACAAAGATACTGTCATCTCTTCTCAAGATCCTGTGACAACTTTTCCCCATAAATAAGGCCCAATCTGATCCTGGCATCCTTTACTATTATTGATGGATTTGGAGGCTGAGATAAGGCCAGTATTGGAAACAATCTTTGTTCAACTGTTTCTTATCCAGCCTTTTCACAAAAGTGCTGTTTAAGAAACCTGGCTACTCTATTATCATACAGCCAATACATATTCATATGTATCTGTCTGGGTTTGCAGATGGGGAGAGGAGAGTGAGCATTGCAACAGAATGATTTTATTTGTTGAATGACATTGACTGATGCCCACTTCACCATTCAAGATGTTTGTTTGCGAGACAACCAATCAAATTCAGCACACAAACAAGGACTGGATCCCCACCAATTCAACAAGTGTTTCTTCAGTTCTGGGCATATAAATGTCCTAGGGGTTGACTTCTATTCAAATGAACAGATTTCAACTTTATATATATATATATATATATATATATATATATATATATATATATATATATATATATATTTGAATTGTGCATTAAAATGGTCTTACACTGTGTCCTAAACAAATGCGATGCGATGAGATTCTAGCGACAAGCAGTTTGGCTGTCCATGAAATGGATGTGTACATAATCAAATTCATTAATATCACTCCATTTAAACATTATTTAAAGTACATACAGAGTGACTGAAACAATCTTAGCCATAGAATACACTTGTTTGTTCACAATGAGTTGACAGTTTGAACGTTCTTGTGAAATTAATTTTTTTCACGATCTGAGGTGAATTATCCATGCTTACTTTTAATACGGCTACGAAGCTGAGAACGCAAAACGATATTCAAATAAACATTAGATGCTTTCAACAATAAATAAAGCACATAAACAGTACTTGAGATTATCATTGCCATACTTTGTGTTGTTGTTCCAGCCGCAACGTAGCAGAAAAATAGAAACCGTTTCTAAAATGGAATTATCACGTCGCCGGCTGGTCACTGTGATTTTGCCAACTAAGACATGTTACTGGATCAACATCTTTGTTGATCCTGGAACAACATCCCAATCAACCAATCAGATTTGAGAAACAAGTTTACCGTTTATGTCAAGTTTAGGCTTGCAACCAGGGTTAGGTGCTTCTTCATCATTGTTATTCAGATCTTTCCCCTCTGATTTTAGGGATAAGATATGGGTAGGATTAGGTTTAGGGGTAGGAATAGGGTTAAGACTAAATTTTCAGACTGGAAATGTTCTTCCAGGATCAACAAAATATGTTGATCCAGGAACATGTCTTACTTGGCAAAATCACGGTGACCGTAGCGTCATTTCCACCACCTGAACAATTCTATCCTTAAAGCTAAGTTAGTATACATAAAATATGAGAAATGTTTGTACTATAATATTATATACAATATATATGCACAGTAAAACATTGTTCAAAACATTGTGCAAAAATGAATTTCAGGGGGACAAAAAGAAGAAAAAGTAATAGTGACAGTGTAAAAAGTGTGTTTTCAATATTCTAGTATTCTTCTTGGCCAAAAGTGCCCACAAGTTGAATAAATACCCTCGTATGAAATACTGTACAGAATCAAGCAAGACAGCAAAGAATAAAAGTATCTTCATTTAGGAGCCATACATTTACTCTGAGCTTTGTCAAATGAAGAGTTTTGTACCCTTCACATGCTTTTTAAAACCACAAAGGCCTGACTTGAAAATAAACCTATTAAAATGGTAATCACGCATGAGTAGATAAGTCCCCCTAAGCTTTTACTTGCGGAAGTACAAATACTCAACCGGGAGTTCTCCTGACGAAGGCATTGTCATGGCAGAGCACTGGTTTTAGATAAGAGGAAGCAAAACAGTTTGTGTGGAGTCTATCCACCAGCATGAGGATCAGCAACCGTCTGAAAGGCATATGGAAAAAGGGCAAGAAGTGAGTTAGTAACCTTGATGGCCATCTTCACATATGACAGGGTTTCACAGCTCTGACACAGACTATTCTGTGATGCTCTGATAAAAGGGCGATCACAGTTGGCTAAATAAAGCTGTTCCCGTTGCTCACACAACACTAAACCATTCTTGTCAGACTAAAGAACACACACAGGTGTCAACGGAAAATAAATGTTTTTTGTCACGCATCTTATTCTGAGATTGTTTTTAGGTCAATAACGATGGACTGTTCAGGTAGGTGTCGATGTGATCTGGTGTGAAAGTGCGCATATGTTCACAAAGACCATCTCACTTACACGCTATACAACAGACATGTGCAACAGACAGTGAAACCGAACCGATGTCTCTTTACAACAAAAGCATGAATATCTCATTTTTCATCAGATATGCTTGGATAATCCAATGAAGCTGTGAGAGCGGCAGTCTGTCTCAGAGGTGTTTAAAAGCTTATCCTCCTTAATATCATTTACATGGCCCTTCTGCAGTCAGGGCAATAAGTGTAATTCCGTTAAATTGCGATATTGTCTTTCCCATCATTCTTCAGTCTCTCAGTCTTTATATATAGAGTCTGGTTAATCCTTTGCTTTTTAATCAAGCCGCTTTGATGTATTCATCATGCCATTTTATTTAATTTGCTATTCCCCTGCAGGGGAGGATAGAGGTGGACAGACACTGATGGAATCAACGTGCCGATGAGACGTGCATAGGTTCTGCATCTCTGTGGTGACATTCACCATGGTAACTTGGCTTGTTTGTGGGCTTAGTGCCCACCGGATTCACTGCAACCAAGGAAACGCATGTGAAAATAAGAGAGATGGGCACTGTTGGTAATGAGATGGTGAATGTTGCGAAGAATCTCTGAAGCCTCAGAGTCTATTAACACTGTGAAAATCATACCATGGAATCTAAGATTTTATGCGCATCTCTCTAAAAAAATCAATGCATTTGATTGACAACTCATTACAGGATAGCTTGCTCCTGAATACACTTTTTTCCCCCATGGGAACAGAGTGAAATTTCTATTAATTTAATCTTGTTATTAAGCTGCTGTTATCGGAGGACTTTAATCAAGATTTCATAGAAATTTTAGTGCCGGAGGCTATATTGACCATATTGAGGTCCTAATTAAATGCATTTCTTATCTTTTTTCTTCAAGACAAACACAAATGCTTTATCAGCAGACATCTTATCAGTGTGACGGACGTCTGGTGGAGTTGTACTTGAAACTGGAATTATAGAATTACATTTGCTCTGAGTCAATATTGTTTTTCACTCATTACACGAGGACGAGACAATATCTTCAAGCATGCCATGCATCCCTAAAGAAGCTTTCAATGAAATGACAGGTTTTATAGAGTATATGCTAACATTACGCTAAACTCTTGTAGGCATAACAGAGTGCTAACAAGGCTAGAAATTCACAGGTGGCTGTTAATTCATAGCGTCAAGCTGTTTCTAGCATTGATGACACAAACCGAGTTGTTATTTAATCATATTAACTTGTTAATGCTAAGGGCTTTAACATGCCACAACCAACATTTAATTAAAAGTGCATGGCATATGCTTACTGTGTCAACAAGACCCCTGCCATTTTGGGTCTCTGTGTCTCCCTGAAGTATGCTCAGAAAGTTTGCCTATGTTTAGTGACAGCTCCACCTCACAAGGCACAACTGGGCGTCTTCACATCCCCGCGAGTGATGTTCACAGAGGCAAAACTGCCGCTCCGGCATATGAACAAAAGTGACATGCTTTAACCTGGGGTGGCAGAGAGCTAAAGGTTCGGGGGAGATGGTTTCAACTTTAACATCCCCGGCATTGCACAGCTTGCGATGTTTCAGAATATGCAGAAGGCTGGGAAATGTCCTGAGGCTGGATGAGACGGATTTCGGTTCAGTCAGGAACATTAACGGAATGAAAATGCTGGTATTCTTTTATGCGACTGCTGCTTGGCTGATAAAGCCTGTGCAGACAAGCAGATATAAGATCACTCAGGGGAAACCCGTCTATCTGAGCTGTGTTGAGTCTTTTTTTTGTACTCTTCCTAGAAGTTTACTATAGGTATTCCCCCTTTGCTTGGCTGAGAAAACACGTTAGCCAATTAGACAGGCCAAAGCGGCATTTTAAAGCATCTGCCGCATTAATTATAGGCTCTTATGAAGGTTTGAAGACCAAACAAACATATTTGAGGATAAAGCTGATTATTTGCCAATTCATCAAGGCATATGATAATAGAAAACATCCGATTTTTAAGTAGCAGCAAGGAAAGGCTCTCGATCAAATCAGAAAGCATTTCTCAGGCACCGTTAACAAACCTGGCGTTCAGAGGCATTGTGCTTCCTCTTGCGTGACGGAACACAAGCGCTTCGGGCGCTGGATTTTGGCAGCCATCAGCTCTCGCATCTTTGCCTGATCAAACAATCCCCACATTTTCCATGGCTGGCCCCATGTTTCTACACTTCTATTCATCCGGCCAACTACATAGTTTTTATATGTGACATCACTGCCAAAAAAACAGATGCTCTCTGGCGTTTTAAAATTGTTTTGCGTAAATAAAGACAACATTGCCTTTATGAGTGACATTTGCTTGAGCAATGTTAATCCTGTCAGCGGCATTCAGGATGACTGAGCTAAAATAATTGAAGATGAGAGTGTGCTCAGAGGGACAGGATCTCACTAGCATGTCCCACAACCACACACACACTCAAATTAAACCAGGCATACTAACTTGAAGTCATAGGGCAAATTCCAGTTGGAAGTGAGCATCTTTATGCCTACTCAGTGTGAAGGGCACTTGGCAAAGGGAGCAATGAAAGACAACATAATTTTCTTCACTTAGAATGTTACCATAACAATGCAAAGAGTTAACAACATGAATTTCTTCTTATTGCTGTTAATATAATTGTTGCCAATAAATATACATTTTATAATAATATGTTAATAAATATTTTATAAATATGTGTGTGTGTTTCCACTCTCCTTTATACCTACAAAAATTGCCGTCTCTTCTTTGGAAACTACATGTAGTTTGTACGGACGTACTACTATCAGATACATTTTATACACTCTTATATATAAAGATCTTTTAACGTCTATAGAATCTTTCCATTGCACAAGTCTAAAAGATAGCTTTAGAGGATTTAAAGAATGGCAAATCGATCATGATTCAAAGAGCAGATAAATGGGGAGCAATAGTTATACAAAACACAGAAAAATATATCATTAAGGTAAAAACTATACGTAGTGATTCTTCATGTTATAAAAGATGAATGCTAGACCAGATGTTAAATAGAGGTCTTGAAGAAAAATGGATGAATTCAAATGTTTAGCAAATCATCATCCAATTATACCAGTACTTTTGCATTACCCACAATAGTCAAGTCAACTGACCTTTATTTATATAGCGCTTTATACAATACAGATTGTATCAAAGCAGCTTTACAGTGATAACAGGAAAATGATTCAGTGATGCAAACAAAGTTCATTTCAGCTGTACAGCAGCTTTAAAAGAAAATAGTGTCATTGTTCAGCTGAAGTCAGTTCAGTGCTGATTCAGTTCCGTTGTAAAGGTCATCAATTATTAAATTAGTTAATTTAATCAATAAAGCAGTTCTGCATAAAAACAGTGATGTTGTCGTCCAGCTCAGTTCATTTCTCATCCAATAAGTGTCAGTGCAGTCAAATCAATAATATTGTTGAATATTAATAAATACATAAATCTAGATCCAGCTTTGCTCCTTCTATCATCTTTTTTAAGAAGAGGCTGAAAACGTATTTTTTCTCCCAGGCGTCTTCTATTTCTGATTTTATTTTATTTTGTTCTATACTTTGATCAGCACTTTGGTCAGCTGTGCTGTGTTTAAATGAGCTATATAAATAAAATGTACTTAATTACTATCTTATCGACCTATGGTTCACTCACTGAAAAGTTATCTGAATTTACAGATTCTCATTTACAACCATTGGTAAAACAATCGTCTTCTTAATTAAGAGACCGAACCAATAAAACAAAACAAAACAAACAAAAAAACCCAGTCATATTCTAGTTTAGATGACCAAGACTTGGTAACACTGGATGTATCATCTTTATATACTTTGATTCCACATAAAGAAGGCTTAGAATCTTTGGACATTTTTCTAAAAACTCCAAATTCTACATTCATCTTAGATTTGACCAAATATATACAAAAAAAAAAAAAAAAAAAAAGTTTGATAAAAATTAATATCTTCAAGTTCAAGGTACTGCTATGGGTACTCCCTTAGCACCTAGATATGCAAATATTATATTCAAATATGAATTAGATTTAATTTACAACAATAATCATTTTGGACATTACATTAAGTACTGAGATATATTGATGATTGTTTTCTGATTTGGAAAGGAAGAGAAGAAGAACTACATGAATTTGTGTTTTTGAACTCAAGACAGGATTCTATTACATTTTCATTTGAAAAAGATTGGTCATCCATTCATTTTTTTTTTTAGATGTGTTGATATCTAAGATTAATTACATTGTTTCCACTACGGTGTTTCAAAAACCAACAGACAAGAACACATTACTCTCTGCCAACAGTCATCACCTGCTACCTCTGAAAAAAGGTGTACCCTTAAGCCAGCTTTATAGATTGAGTCGTATATGCGATTCAGAAGAGAAAATCGACAAACTGTCTGAAATTCTCAGCAAACGCTTTAGTTCAAGAGGACACCCACGGACTTGGTTTCAATCAGCTTTTGATAAAGTGAAAACAACTGAGAGAATTCAATTATTAAATAACAAAAAAACAAAAACAAACAAAAAAACATTTTCAGTTAATGATATCCTTACTTACGAAGAATAGTCATCAGATCAAATCCATTGTCAATAAACATTGGTTTATATTAGCTTCAGATTCTTCCTTAAATGATGGTTTTAAGTATCCTCTGATGTTTCCCTACTAAAGATGTCAAAATTTGGCAAATATGCTAGTTAAATCAGATGTCATAAGTGATGACAAAAAAGCGTAAATACAAGGTTGTTATTCATGTCGGATTTGCACATCATGTTCTTCTGTACAACAATGCAAAAACTTTGTTTTTACACAAAAAAGTATAATATAGTATACCATAATATCCATTTATTGAAAACATAAATCAGCCATTAATCATAGACATGATGTTACTTCTCCAAGCTGGACACTTTATTGGTTATAAATATGGGATTGAACAACTTAAATGTATAGGTATTTAAAAAGTGATTAATTCCTGCCATGGTGAAGATATTGATTAAGAAAAAAAAACAAATAGAGGCATTTTGGATGTTTTCTTTACAGACTGTCTCTTTGGGGTTTAAATGAAGACTTTGATCTCTTACCAAAATGTCATTGTTCCCATTCTCATTATTTTTTATTCCAGATGGAGTTGAACTAGAGTCTGTGGATTGATTGTTTAATTATATTCACCTCAAAAATTGCATTGTATCGAACACGCACGCTATCTAGCTTTAAAATAAATTTTGTGAGGACACTTCACCCTGGGTCACATGACAATAAATGATTAAATTAGTATCTTGAAGTGATCATTGCATGTACCCTTCACTAACAGACTTGTGTAAAAGCGCTTTGTGAAGGGATTCAAGATTCACTTTCTTTCTAAACTCCCCTACAAATGGCATCCCCTTCTCGAAGTGCCATTGAAGGGTACAAAAACGTTGTTTGGAATTTGCCCATACACTAATATGCAAGTAGCCGTTCACCAGATTTAGGACACTAGCTGGATCTGATGAGGATGGATTAAGGTCCCCTTACATTACAGAGATGTGCCAGTTTCTCCCATCTCATTCTCCACCACCTCTCAGGACTGGAAGTAAAGGGCAGCCATCTTAAACCTGTCTGAGCCACAGCTACAGCTAAGACTAAAGGCTTGTCACCAATCTTTACCAAGCTCCATGTGTCAAGGACAGGCTTTTGGGAAGAGGAAGAGCAGGCTTAAAGAGCTCAAGGAGTGGCTAAAATCCATAACTTGTCTGTGGGCAAGCCATAATTCACTGCAAAATTCTCACGATACAATATAAGAGGTAATAGGCGTGTCACGGGTCATATATATTTGTGCGCAAAGCATATTGAGAGCATGGATTGTACATCTCTGGTTTGGCTCGCTTCTGAGAGAATTAAATCAGAATCCAATCAATATCAAGTTTAACAAATAACTTTTTATTCTAGGAACTCACCGGTGAATAAATAAGAAAATATTGGTGTGTTTACAAGAAAATGTGGTACTTATGCATCACTGTCAGCTGTGGACAAGCATAAATCTATAAGGTTGCAAAAAAGAGCACTTTGGGAGGTAGTTTTTCAAGCACACTTCTTCTCTAATGAGCTTTTCTTCCATAAATTTGCCTCAGTGACCCATTTTTCATTTGTAAATGTGCTGTATATTCTCACAATTGTCTAGAAGGCTTTTGTCCCCCAGCCAAAATGCTGTTTATTTGTGTTTACATTTTCCTTCTCATCATATTGTTATCTTCACATTTTGGAATGTTCTGCTTGAGGCTATATTCATGGTGTTGGCTTACACCTCAAAATTTTGTTCTAATAATAAGCATTCTGTCTGTGAATAATAAGATCAGATGCCATATTATATAAATGTGCTTCTTCACTCTCTTCAAAGAAATGAGGTGAGATGAGGATCAATGTCAATGCTATCCTTGTTAATATTCAATGTTATCCTTCTTATCCTTCTTTTTTGTGTGGATAAAAAAAGTTATTTAATATATTTTAAAAAATAAAATATATTTTAATTACACTTACATCTTGCAAGTCTCTGGCCATCTTATCATTCTCTGACTATAGCCACTTTTCTTGTTAGCATCAGGTTTGTGGGCTTGGTGACATGGCGTGTCATTGTCACTGTTCATTACCTTCGCATTTCCTGTGCTTGCTGTGACAGAGAGGTAACGCCCCTTCACAGTGAAAACTCATTTCAGCTCCACAGGGAGCACTTTGTCTCCTCCACACTGCTATTGCACCACAGAAAATAACAAACGAAGGAATAATAAGATTTGTTTGTGTGGTAGGTAAGCGTTGTCTGAAAGGCACTGAAACCCTGACATCCTAATCCTTATTAAAAACCTCATTAATGAGGTCCTCCGGAATTCTAGGTCTAGGTCTTGAACGCAGGTAATAGAATTAATCACACACACAAGGGCTTACCGTCGAGTACACATTTAATTTAAAGACTTATTGCAAGTGGAGAGTTTAATATCTGCTGTGAGGGGTTTAACACCCGTATACGGACTCTCAGCAGGTCATTGCCAAAAGAAGAATTTTTGTCTGATTGGGGGAAAAAAAAAGAGACTGATTAGAGCATCTGGCCACTGGCAATCAGACAGACAGGCAACTTTGTGTTTCATTAAAACATAATTAAACCATCCTCTTAAGTTCTAGAGAAAACATTATGTTAATTTACCACAAGTTCAATGGCCAGTGCTTTTAATTCAAAGTGTGCCATTCCTCTGTTAAACCAAATCGAGTTTCAACAATGTATCGGGTCAGTGCTCTTTAAATGAGCTTCTCTGAAGTAGCTCTCAATAACTTTCTCCCTTGTTTTTCACTTGTATTTTCCAGACTAAGTGCATTGGCAACGCCAGCCCAAACAACAAAATGCCCTTATATTATTCAATCAATTTAACTTTTCTCAATATGAATGAGAGCTTCAGTAAATCTAGCCACTATACCATTGGCTCATATTGCCACTTACCTCAAATAAGGCCAGTGAATGTGAATGCAGTGAATGCAGACTCATGGAACTTGTTGTCATTCTGATGGATCTAATAACATTAATGGCGAAATAATGTTTATGGATGAGTGAATGCATTCATGTTTTTAACGTGACTGGTATAAAGCAGGGTGTGGCCGATAATCGCGGGCGCGATTGCTATTAAGAGACTGATATCAGTGCCACAAGTGAGTCCCATTGGATACAAAGGAATGAGGACATTTCATTCTACCGAACTACTCGCAAAGCTGAAATACTACTAATACAATTCAGTTTATTTGACGAATTAAAATTGTGAGGTGACGCACATTGTAACATTTCATCTTGTTGAGCTATATAATATTGATTAGTCTTATGCAGTCTATTTGCTTACCTTGTCTAATAATGTGCAAGAGCGGCGTCAAGCTCTGTCAAGTCCTTTTGTCCCAAAGTTTGCTTGCCATGGTCCATAATGTTTGAACGAAAAAACAACAGCATGTCGCTAGATGTTACCCTGCTGTCCGTGTCTGTTGCCATGGTTACTATGCAGTACAAGGAAACCAGGCATAACGCAGACAAGTGACAAGGGAGGAACAGGCACTATTTCAAATTGTGAATTTCTCTGAATTTATAAATTTTTGGAAACATTTAGGAAAATGTAAGTACACAGCTGAACAAAAATATAACACTGTGCAAGTGTCTTTTGGTTATTTTAATACAAAAATCTTACAGATTGTGCCTTAAACCAATGTTATGCAACTAAAAATGTCTTTTTTTTTTTCTCATGTGATAAGTCATTACAAAAATCATGGCAACGGATATCGGTAGGTTTATGTATATCCCAGCCACTGCACTAGCCATTATTTTTTATCAAAGGAGGCATAGGCATATTATCTAAGCATTTATGTCAAGGAAAGCTCCTTATACTTGGGAGCGGCCATGTATGAGGTGTTTCTGGGTGTTTCTCCCTCCTATCTGCTTCAAGGTCTTGATATATTCAAATTGTAGCATTTCTGTTGTTTAGAATCCAGTAATACTTTTGTCTTATTTGAGTTTAATGAATAGCTTTCATCTTCTGTCCAAAAATACTTTCTTTTTTTAAAGAATGGTCGAATTTTACATATGGCAGGTGATCTGTAAGAGCAGTTTGGCGAAATATTCCTTTTTCGAATTGCGTGAAAAACTACCATGTGAGCGTAAAAACTTTTTTGCCATATATGGGAGTTTTTGCGAAATTGACGTGTTTCCATTGAGCATTTTTTTTTTTTTTAAATTCACAGTTTCAATTTGTGCAATTTAAAGGGTAATGGAAATGTGCTTGGTGACACATATGTGTGAGGTACACCAAAGTACTGGACTCATGTGTGGCAGAAGAAGAATATTCTCCTCTCCCACCACCCCCAAGTTGCAGGCTTTACAGGCTGGGGGCAACACTGTTCCACCTAATAACTTTGTTTGATCCCATACTGCTCAAGTATGCATTACCAATCAGGTCTCTCCTTTCAGGGCTTGCTTATAAACCTGATAAGTGCACGCGCTAGAATCCTAATCACTGACGCCCTTCTGAAAATGAGAAGCAGTCTGTGAAAATCAAATCTGATTGCACTCAGCAAACAAATACATATCATGAGTACGGAACATAATCAAGATTAGCTAGAATACGTGACTCGCTTCTGCGGGCATGTTTGTGCGTGTGATTTGAGCATTAAATCTCTGTGCCACCGGAATATCAAGTGATATATAGGTGACCTCCTTCTAGCAGTAACCAATTTCCACATGGAGTGGGGAAGATAATCTGATCACAACAAGGTATAAAGATAAAGGAAATCCCCATTGCCCTCTTTCTATTTCAAAGGGGTTTTTCCATGTGCAACCACCCAGAAGCATAGCTGAGAAATGTCGGTTGGCCAAATTGCTCCAACCTATTTTGATTATTACCATACAATCAAAATGCCTTATCAGAATTAGCAAAAAGAAGTGTTAATAGATAATTACTGAGCAGAACGCATAACACTGGAAGTAGGATCATATCTACAGTCTCCTCTATTATTCCAGAAAGCTCACTGCAATTAAATCTTGACTGTTTAAAGTAATATTCCAGTTTTAGTACAAGTTAAACGCAATCGACAGCACATTTTGCATAATGTTGATTACCACAAAAGTGAATTTTGACTATTAAAAATACAGCGCAAACATCTGGGCTACAGTGAGGCACTTACAATGGAAGTGAATAGGGACAATTCATCAGTGTTTAAACAGTTGAACCACAAGACAAAATAATGTGTGATAATATGAATTGTAAAAAAAAAAAAAAGTCACTGACCTTTTCTGTGTGAAGTTAAATAAAACTTTGTTGCCATGACCACATAACACCTAAAACCCAAAACGACTTTAAAATGACCAAAACAAATGTAAAGATCAAATAATACAGGTTTTACAGATGAATGAATGTAGTGTAAGTGCTTTTATAAGAAGTATTACAGTTCTGCTTTTAAATCCTGAAAAAACCTTATGGCATAAATGCTGTCGATTGAGCTTAACTTATATTGAACCCAGAACATTCTCTCAGTTCCCTTAACACTTCTTCCCTGATTGTCTTTATCTCTGTTTTGTGTTAATTTATTTCCTCTTCTCTGTCAAGAAACGTTTAATAACCTTTCTTGCCAAGACTTTATTTGATTGCCAAGTTGCTGACATTGCAAGGCTTTACCCCAAAGTCCCTGGCGCAGATTCTTGATAAACAGGGGTAAACAAACACAAGAAAGCCATTAGCCGGTGCCCACAGTCTAGAGTTTGCAAAAGACTCTCTTTGGAACGAGCGTTGGTATGGTTCTGTTTACTTGTATTGCTTAACGCGCACACATAGGTACACACAAACACTGAGAGAAGTGACACAGAGGCTGCTCATTAACAGAAAAGAGGCGACGGTGACTCAGACATGCTCCTAAGGACGTGCCCTCACTCAATTCCTCCAAGACATTTCCAGATCCTTTCAGGCATTCATTTAAATCAGGGGAAAGGTCACATTCTTGTATCGCCACAGAGGATCTCTGACTGATTGATTAAAAACAGAAGGATACATGGCAAGCTACAGCGGATCAGTCTGAGCTGTTTGTCTATTGGTCCTTTTACTGAGAGCAAGGGAAAGAGGCATGTGAAATACAAAGCATAGAAAAAGGAATAATTCGGCATGACTTTCTCTGCAGATTAATTCTTCTGCGAGCCTCTGCTCAAAGTCCCGGTCTAATGAGGTGCTCTGACCTCAGCTAGGTTTAATGGAATAATAAATGTATCAATGCTTTGAAACCTGCAAGGTCTCTCACACACACACACACACACACACACACACACACACACACACACACACACACACACACACACACACACACACACACACACACACACACACACACACACACACACACACACACACACGATCGAACAGAATAGTAACTCTGTTCATATGTGTCTTAGCCCTTTGTATAGTACCACTGTATCGTTACTGATCCGTGCATGTGACGAATGAGGATCTTTTGATGGACAGCTGCAGAATACCAATTCATGCCATCATATTCTGCATCTATACAAAAAATCTTTGTTCCTGACAGGAAGGATAACCCATTTTTCATGGTTTCCAGGTTGGGGCAGTATATATTATAGTCATGTGACAAACGGAACTTAAATAAAGGAAAATAAACGAAACACATTCATGTGAATCATCCAATTTCTCAATAACACCACCAAAAAATGATTTATTATATGACCTCCAGCTATAGATCAATATTCTTTTCAGCAAAAAGGCATTAAAGATATAATACATTTAAACACAATCTGCATGTTTTTATTATTTAGTGTAGTAAATAATTTCATTAGCCAAATCACCCAAAATAAAAAAAATGAAAATAAATAAAAAATTATAATGTAAAAAACTATCCTGTTATTAAAATGCATTATTTATATTTAAATATAAAAAGAAATAATAAAATAAGACATACTGTCGGTCTATGCATTAGTGATGGGGATTTTTCAGATATTCTTTCTGCAGGTCACTGCTTTATTCATTCAAACGATTAATTAAAACACCAATTCATAAAAAATTACTTTCTATATGCGTGAGTCATTGAATCATTTACTCAATCGATTCGTCTAAATACTCTGATTCATTCAGGAATGAAACACCGATGCACAGTTATTATTCTGTGGCTTTGTTTGAAACTAATTTCGTTGGCAGAGCAAAAATATACAAAAGTAACTGTGTCTATATGTTCCTCAACATTAACTTCTTGTTTACTGATCCAGTTTTAATTTGTTACTGTATATTATTGTATTGCAGCACCACCAGAAGCTACAAGTACTGTACACAGCAAGCCAGAAACATTTGTGAAGCAAGACAAATTAAATACGAAATACAAGCTCAGATCCAATATGCGCTGTTGTTAATTGCTACAAAAATATGACTTTTAAAATGAAAATATTCATACATTAGAGAAGAATGTATGTGCAAAGCGGCCTGCGCATTACACTTGCTATATGCCGAAAATATCATTGAATTTCTATTTCAATATCACTGTCATTTCTATATTTTTGTAACAAAGCTACAGAACCAAAACTTTCAATTGGTGACCTATACCAAAATAACATGCAAATGGTTGAAACAGTCAGGACAGGAGCTTAACGTCTTTATACTTACTTTGAAATTCAAATTTAATTTAAGTATCTTGTATGTATTATTGCCTGTGTTAAAATGACACAATGTTCTGTTTTTGTAATGAAAAATTTTTATTTTATTTTCAGTACTGCTCTTGTGCACACTGTATTTCTGCAAACTTACCTCAGGTGACCGATGACAATAAACCACCTTTAAAAGTGTTCAATAAAAGACTTGTCACTTATAGGCATACTTGGCAAATTTAACAAATGGCCCACTTTCTCTTCTATTGGCTGATAAAATGTAAACCAAACAGTTTTCTGCTTTGAAGCACGGTGAACTTCCATATTCAGGAAAACGGTGGATTGCTTTGTAATAGTAAAATCAATAAAAACCTACTCTGTTTTAAAAATTGGTATCTGATGTTACAAAATTCATTTTTTTAAAGTCAGGATGTTAAAGAAGATTGGAATAAAGTATTTTTTTCAGCTTTGTTTCAATAGGTGCTCATTTTTGACTGAGGAGGAAGAACTTGAAACGTAAAATTTTACTCAATTTCAGAAGATTAAAAAACCCTATAATATAACCATTTTAACATTTGAAATTTAACAAACCTCCTAGTAACTTATTGACAAATACAGCACTGCTGTTTCTGGGTTTAACATTAGTAGTTCAATAACACTGACTCCAAGCTGCCTTGGGCGAGTCCTCGAAAGAAAATTACCTTCACAGCTCCTGAGTCACGCATCTCCTGCACGTCCATCCAATCTTTCATATTTTCTACAGACTGTCTCGTTCTTTAAAGTCTCTTGAGCCGCAATTCACTCATTGCAGATTCTTCTTTGATTTTGTTAACATCTGTCACTATAGACCTCCCTTCAACTTCGTTGATACACTGCTCTCATTGCTATTTGTGTTGAGAGAAGCCAAAAGTTGATACTGCGCATTCTTCTACCCGGTTACCTAGATGATACACCGCTGAACTGCTATACAGGATATGAAGTATTGACAAAATGTCTCCAGTTACACTATCTCCAACCTCCTTTGGCCTTCCAGCATCCTGTTCACCCTGAAACAATCCTGAAAGACACAGGCAAGAAAGGCAACAAGGCACTAATTACACATGCTGTTTAAAGTTTAAGGTCGTTAGCTGAAGAGATTGACAGGGCTGTGGAGCAGAGCGGAGCGGATGTATGGATGCCGGGTGTACGCGATATTAAAGCTTGTACAGCGTTCATCCACTCTTGTAATTACAACAATTAACTGTTGTGATTACCAAGAGCTTTATTTGGCACTATGGAGTGGAAATAAGGAGGCTTAATGTGGCAGGATGATTATTGATAACTCCTCATGGGTGAGGGACGGTCAAGGCAGCGAACGATAGGAATAATCCCCCCGATTATCTTGTAGCAGAGATTAGCTTTAAGAAAATTAGCTGTGTTGGCTTTGCTAATGATCAGATTATTAGCCACAAACTATGGACTTTCAGCACAGTTGCAGACCTGCAGATTGGGCCCATGAAAGTGGATTAAGCCTTGTTTAGGCACTGGGGCTATTATTTATGAGTGAACTTAGCTTAATGGAACGCAAGCAAATCAAGCTAATGCTACGGCTAATTCTGTCAGCCTAAAATATCATTCTGCCCACAAGCATGTACAGTGAGAGTGAAGTTAAATAGGCCAGCATTACCATGGATACACAGCGCTGTTGGAGCAAAACAAACAAACAAATCAAGATGGAAATCCTCCTCACTAACTGAAGAAATTATGCGTATTCAGTTATTATAATAAAAATGAAGCTAAATTACAAAAACAAGCCAAAGCTGCAAGACATATCGCTCCCCAAACAAAAACAAGGCCTTCCAGGCTCGCTTTTTCACAACAAGATCCGGTAACAGTTTCCTGTGCCTATAACATCTAATTATACGGCAAACAACACCATCGTGTAATCTTTCGCAAAGCAGGCCTGGTTTGTAATAGCTTTGTCACATTTGCTAAAAGACCAGACACCCACAACTTCCCTCTGATAGTAATTTCCTGTTTATACACTAACACAGCTTCTAGAGCTGTACCTATTCAGCCTGAGTTATTGATTAATGGGCATGTTGCCTCGCAGGCTCAGTCTCATTAAAAACGACTGGCTTTCAGTGATTTGGGTCTTGGGCACAGATGGAAGGAGCCTGCACGAATGGAGCTGAGTCAGGAATGCCAATCCTGGCCGTCTCTCCGTCTCCTGACCCTCTGAGGTTATTTACAACTGCAGCATTTCCAGATCAGGCTGAGAAATTGTTGGAGAACACATAAATGTTTAAAAACATGCCACTGAACATCATTGTGTCTGGAGCATCCGGTAGGTCTAATTTTTGAGGAGAGCTGTTGTCACCGCCGGGTAAGACAACAGCACAGTGCACCGTATGAATTTTACAGGAAACATCTCAATGCTCTTCTAAGACTCATTCATTGTTCCTTTGGAGAGCAGTTTAACATTTTGAACATCACTCAAAGAGAGAGAGAGAGGAATTGTTCAGCATGCCATCTTTTGAAAAGATGAATCCTGATCCTCTGTTCAGCTCCATCTGCCAATTTTCTTTTTCTTTTTTCATCATGCTGTCTTCTGTAGCATCCTCTGTACATCTCCTTTAGATATACACACAAGTGAACTGACAAAACTGACATTTTTCTCATGATTCAAACCTATTATTTGCAAGCTGTATTACGGGTAAACTGCTGGATGCCCGGCGAGAGGAAGATTTTGTTAAAGAGATAGCCCAGAATGACTTGTGTGTGATAGTGCAAATCCTCTGCAGGGGAAAGCAAGGCAATCCTAAGTACTTTATTGATTTAGGGACTCACTGCAAAGTTCCATTCATTGTATGCAACCTGATCCGCCACCATCAAACCTTTCCAGCTCCATGGCGCGTGGTGGACTTAGAAAAATGAGTAGGTAATGTCTTCTCTTCTTCTTCTCTTGTGTAATCTTCTCTTTTTAGTCCAATGTATATACATTTTACAGGCCTATTTGATGTTTCCATGATGTTCAATTGATAGACTTAAATAACCTTTAGTCAACAAATCTTCTGTAAACACAGTCATAATGCATTAAAGGTATAGTTCAGGCATCCTCAAATACTGGACTATGGTATGGACCATGGTTTGCTTCCAACAGAACCATGAGATAAAATGACAACGATAGCACCATTTACCATTTCTACAGTTTAAAGTAGGGATGCACCAATCCGATATTCAGTATCTGTATTAGTTTCGATACTGGCATCGGTCAGACATGACAGATCCAAATGCGATACTTTGCGTACTTAAGGTTGTTAATGTTAAGTTCCACAAAAAAGCACCATAAAAGATTTTGTGCACTATATTCCAAGTCTTCTGAAGCCATTCGATAGCTTAACCTGAGCATGTGCATTAGGGCTGGGAGAATAAATCTATTCATCTCGATTTGTGGATTCTGAGATGTTCTGAATGCATTGCGATTCTCTCTTGAATCGATTCTGAGCTTAGTTTTTAACAGCAGATGGCGCTCTAAGCTGGTTTTTAACCGCATGCTCAAATGCTGATGAAGAAGTGCACTCGTGCGTTTGGCTATGTTCTAGCACCTCAGAATGCTTTTAAGGATGCGAGATTAATTTAAACAGCCCACTGCAAACACTCTTGTAATTCGCTTCAACCTTTTCGAACTTTATGAATGATTATTTTATAGAAGTTTAAATGGTGTGTAAGGAATTGAAAGAGAAGAGTGCAGCTGTTTATAAAGCACACAGTGCCGTCTACTGTTAAAAACTAAGCTCAGAATTGATTCGAGAGAGAATCGCGATGGATTCGGAAAATCCCAGAATCGATCCAGATTCATTTCTTGATTCGCGATTCTACGATTTATTGTCCCAGCCCTCATGTGCATACAGAATGACGTGTCTGATGTAGTGGATTCAGCAGCCTCTATATTTTATTACACTTTACGGTCAGTTTTTTGTACGCTCAAGAAGTTGAAGATGGAATGCTTGCCTAAAACAAATTCACATAGAAAATTCACTTTTGAAGTGAAGTGACATGTGGCCAAGTATGGTGACCCATACTCGGAATTTGTGCTCTGCATTTAACCCATCCAAGTGCACACACACAGCAGAGAACACACACACACAAGGAGCAGTGGGCAGCCATTGCTGCGGCGCCCGGAGAGCAGTTGGGGGTACGGTGCCTTGCTCAAGGGTCTCACCTCAGTCGTGGTATTGAAGGTGGGGAGAGTGCTGGACATTCACTCCCCTCACCGACAATTCCTGCCGGACATGAGACTCAAACCCATGACCTTTGGGTGACTCTCTATCCATTAGGCCACGACCACGAAAATTATATCAGAAATATAATTATTTTTTTATCCCGTTATCCCTGCGCCCCTGGCCAGACCTCCCCTGGTAAGGAAATATTGAAACCGGACCACATTAATTGAATAGTATATCCAAAATTTTACATTTATTTACTTACCCTCATGTTATGTCTATATTTTGCACCTTTTCATATTTGCACAAGAAAATATTGTTCAGTAATATATATTGCACATCTTATAATTCTCTCTATTTTTTTTGTTTTGTTTTTATATTACAATATATTGTATAATACTGTATTGCATTTATTGCTATTTTTTCTATTCTATTCATGTTCATTGCTTTAATTTCCCACAGGGGATTAATACAGTACCGTCCTATCTTATCTGATCCAATCTGATCCTATCCTATCCTATAAACTTTAAATTCACAGTTCATTTTGAGTTCATTTCAATTGGGACATGACTGAAAATGGTGATGTAAAAGTGTCATTCAGAGCTGAATTGACAATGTCTTTTAAATTCCTGAATTTAAACTAAGGTGTGAACTGAGAATGTAAGGAATAGGATTAAAATGATTTAAAATTCAAAGAAATTCACATAACTCTAATTAATGGAAGAACAAATCAAAGAATCAAAGAATCAATGAATCAATGAATGAACAACAGACTCTTTCCAGTTCAACTTCTCACCTTTTCACTTGTAATTTGCTGTTTACTCAATGCCTCGATGAGAACACTAGCTCAAAGAGATATAAATAAACCTCCCTCTAACACCTTACTTACTGACGTTATTGGTTTCGAACATTATTTGAGCTCATATGTAGTAATCTGTTTCATTTTTGTACTGTAGACTATTTTCTCATTGAAGAAAAACGACCTTGATTCATTCCTTACCAAAAGGCCAAATAATTAACCCGGCTCATGCTCAGATCTATGACAGCTGTCCAGTTAAGCTGTGACTTCTGGCAATAGTAATGAAATGGCAATCAGGAATAAGGTACCGTGAGCAATGGAGCGGTTTTACTTACGAGCATTGCGCTCCTGGCGTTTACTGTGTCTTTAATTTAATAATGCCACACAGGAGTTCTGACAACAGTCATGCATTAGACATTACATCATCATTCATCACAGCCGCATTACTCCAGTCATCCAGATGCCAGACACACAGGGGGAGATACTGAGACAGAGGAGAAGAGTCAGAGAGCGACAGAATGAGACAGGGAGCAGCAAAAAGAGACAGGGACACGTGGAGAGCCAAAGCCATCCAAAGCACTTTATTGCATAACCATAGTTGACAGGAAAAGATGAGACTTTATATAATCTGATGGATCCAGGATGAAGGAGGATTTACCCTCTGCTTAAGCATGAGAAACTGAGCATGTCCCGCAATTGTGACAGACCACAGAGACACTCTCTCCTCGTCTGTCATCCCGTTGCTCTGCACCCCCTGATACGCCAAGGACACAGTTTTGAAAAGATGCAAAGAAGCTCCCCAGAGATAACCTGGATAGAGCTAGAGTTAGACTAAAACTTGCATTATCTATTAGGAGATGATAACAGGGTTACCAGTCGTGTTCTGCTTCATATCTTCCCACACAAACAAGCATGTCTAGACCCTATATAGGAGGGTTTCAGCCCCCTCTTTCCTATCAGCCCCCCAACCATCTGCGATTAACTGTCAGCCCACTTAAAAATCTGTGATTATGATATCTCTCTTCATGTTTGCTGAAAACAGCAGCTGCGCAAACATATCAGGTTATTTTACTCTGAATCTGCCTCTTATCAGTCGCTTAAAAGCTTAAAACTTAAATTAAAGATGTGCGATATCTGCACAGCTAGCGTCGCCAAATGGAACTGCAAAAGTTGAAAAAACCTCAATATCTCATATTCAGACTGAAATCCGAGAACCAGTCCCTCTTACTTTGCCTCGCCTCTTTCCCGCTGTGAAATATTGTTCTGACCTTAACCCTCCATTAAAATTCAATTGACAATTTAGTAAGTGTCTTCCTACCAGGGCTTTCCTGTCTTTTCTTTTTGATGAAACAAGCTTTTTGATCGCCCCACGCTGCGAATGCTACACTCTCCCTAGAATCAGTAAGTTCTTAAATTGATCATCCTTCATTCTTTATTCGTTGTCCCTTTCCTTGAACGATGGCAGAAATTACAGGTTTCAGCTAAAAGAGGAAATCAAGACTAGCGTGGCAGCAAAGCCTCGGCAAAGATCAATAGAGTGGTGCAGGCATTTCCACAAACAAACACCTATCTGGGTTTTACAGACTGGGATGACATTTATATGTTGGATAGAAGATTTCAGAGAAGCTCTACTGTACTGAACTGGAAATATTACCTCTGCGACTTCTGTCATAGGAAGAATGCTTATCCATAAATGTTTACGGAGCACACAGGCCCACACAGATTTATCGTGAGAATAACAGGCTTCTGTGTTCAAGACACACTCCCTGTCCTGAATCGATCCCGGTCTTACCTCTCCATAATGGGAGACACTGTTGCTAATAGGCTGTAATAAAGTAACTCGTGGCACTACTAAAATCTCTACATTTAGCCTTGCTGCGTCGATTCGGCATCTCGATATAATTCAGCATTAATGGCTGCCTGTGGATCAAGACCTATGAAAACAAAAGCTACTGACTTTAAGGCCAACATAAATATGCAGTCTTTTTACAAGCACATATTAGCCGTGACAAGCCATTAAAGGGGTAAAAATTTCCCAAGCGAGTGAAAAGTGCAACCGTTCGCTACCCTCACATTCCCAAAGCTGGGATTTTAAGCATGGGATGATCCATGATTTTGCTTGGGCTAAAGCGTTAAATATTTCATATCTCGGAAAAACAGTGAAGGAAAATCACTGCCGTCGTTTGTTTATTGCATCCCCTGGAGAATTTTTAATAGATGGCTATGGGAAAAAAAAAAATTATTAGCATTTTCTTGTGCTATCTATAACCTTCTCTTGTTCTAGATTAATGTAACATGTTCAATTATGGTTTCGCCGTGCCAACGGCTGTTTTTCTCTGTTCGAATTGCGAATGCAAGGGAATACGAAAACTTTTTTACAACCCTCCAGCTTCTGATCAACGAATCGCTCATGTACAAGCGGCGCCACGGTCTTAGACACATAAAGATTTTACATGTTTAATGCATTTGTCTGTTTAAACTAGGCCAATGAGAGGAATAAACAAAACATGCATTCAAGGATTTTGGGAATAAACAGTGATTTTTCAAAATACCCTAATTTTACCTGCTTTGGCAGAGCAAACACAGAAGCAACAGTCCATTTGCTCTCAATGAAATGGTTGTTTCCAGGTTCATTGCCAGTAGGAATATAGACTCTTTCTCTTTTTCTCTCTCTCTTTGACTATGACCACCAGAGTATCACAAACCTAATGTCTCCTCTCTCTCACCTCACTGCAAAACTCATTGAGCTACTCAGAAATTTGAGCCCTTCTTGCTCTAAAGCACACATTAGGCTGAACAGTTCATTACCAAATGGAAATTGATGCTGCCTCTGTCACTTGCAGCAAAGCTTTCAAAAAAAAAAAAAAAAAAAAAAAGACCATAACATTCTTCTCTCTAGCAGGAGAGGAGAAAAAAAGAGAAGAGAATAGGATGAGAAACAGAAACATATGGTTTGCAGCAGAATTTTGATGAGACTCATTTGTTTCAGGAATACATTGTCCTCAAACCTGATACTTCAGAGGCTGTCTGGACTTCAGACTCTGTCAGGTTTAGTAGGGAGACCACATGGGTGAGTTACAACGATGTAACAATGACAAGTGATAATTCAGGCAAAATAAGATTGCCTCTCTACTTGTCTCTCTTGCATATTTTGATTTGCAAGAGGAAATGAGAAACAAGTCCAATCTGGTCTCATAGACATTGCGAGGCTCGACGTGTCACTCCTCAGTCTTATTCACGAGCGTCTCTCTCTCTCAACATTTCTAAAAACAAAACACACTGTGCTGGCAGTGACAAATCAGCCAATCATGTGATGTGAGATCATATTGCACTGTAAATATACACAAGGTTTTATTCATAAACACAGATGATGTACAATCTGGCATGAAACAAATTTAATAAAGATCAGACAATAATGTACAGTATTATAACTTATGATATGTGGGCCAAATAACGTATTCAGAAAGGCGTAGATAATGACTTAAAAAATGAATAGACTTTTACCAAATAATAGACCAACATAACTTTGTAGACGGGTCATTGACGAATAAGGTTTTTAAAAGTGTAAAATGATATAATTAAGTTTTATTAAGTGTTAACAATGAGATTATGTGTTTTTTTTTAATATAATCAATTAGCATGGCTTTTGTAATTTTTTATAAGATGGAAATTTTGAAACATGAATTTTTCAAATATTTAAGAGAGAGTTAAGTACTTTGCTTCACCACCATGTGGTCCTTTGCAAGCTGTCTGAATGATGTCACATCCTGTCACGTGATACTAACCGCACGACTTGATACAAAATGGTCTTTTTATATTGGTTACTCCGAATGACATCAAATGAAATGATTTTTTCCGAATATCCTTTCTCATGACAAAACATCAAACTTCTACACATAATTTTAATACCATTTTGCACTATGTTGATATATGATGTTATAAAATCATGCCAGATTAAAAAAATATATGCATTTATTACATTAGAAGTGATCACTTAAAAATCTTTAAAATACCTTTATATGTAGCAAAATATAATTAAAACCTTTTGGATTCAATAAAAGAGATTTAGTTGTACTACCTTACATACTTTGAATGTCATATCTTTGTTTTTTTTTTTTATTATTATTAAGGCCTCTGGACAAAAAAAACGACTCGTCACATCATTGACCCATGTGTATTATTCAACATTCATAAAACTACACTAAATATATTTTAAAAAGTAACTTTTTTTAATTATTATTATTAGGGTTTTAAAGATTTATTTTACATAAAGGTTATAATAAAAAAAAAATAATTTTATGAATTATACAAGGCATACCATATGGAAACTACAAATGGAATAGTTTTTTTGTTTTTTTGAAGAGGCTTTTCAGTGTAGGTGTAAGCCCTCCTCCCCCACATCCGGTTGTATCGTAATACACAGATAGTTGTCATTGCAACAGCTACAGATACACATCCAAATAATGGCTTCACTGCACATCCCTATCTGATGTGACGATCTTCCCCATAAAGCTGGCAGCTTATACGAGACACGTACAGTATTTGTTTTTACCACAGCAAGACAGGCAGTTGCTACAAGAAATAGAATAGGTGGAGGGGAGGAATCACAGAGGATGCGCTCTTTATCAGTCCCCTTGTCTGCCCTTGTACCTAAAATGCAGTATTTGTTCAAATAGGCTAATGTGAAATCACAACTTCCTCTTTACTTTATTTATAGCAAACACACTCCGCTCCTCAGACTGCAATTCTGCCTCACACATTCTGCCAGGGTTTGGGCACCAAGCAGTCTCGTTTGCATATATTTGCATGTAATTAGCACATCAAACCTTCAGACTTGAAAGGGACGCCTTGTCAAAAAGTATTTTGCATCTCCCTCTCCTCTCCACCTCTCTCACTATCTCTCTCGCTCACTCTCCTGCTTCTCAATCTTAGCCTCTATTCTGAATGTGTGATTAGAAGAACAATTATATAAGTTAAACCTCTCTGAACCTTGGGAATTAAACCAGAGTTTGGATATTTGTTACTGTGACTTTGTATACAAGAGAAAATTCTCACAATTGACTGAGTGTGTGTGTACAAACATCTCAAAGTTCACTTTGCTTCTGTTGTATTTGCTGATTGTTGACTTTTCACCAATTATGAAAGTCACTGAGATGATGAGACAATACCATTGACTCAGTGAATTGCATTAATTAGAGTGAACGATGATGTCAACATGCATCAGTCAAGCCTTTGAGTCACAAGCAAACATGCACTGAGCCATAAAACAAGTGCCCAAACAATTAATGAACTTGCAGTCATTTGCAGAACTTTTAGTGAGTGAAAAACGCAGTTTTAAAAACAGCCCTCCATTAGGTAGCTCACGGGTCTGTATTTTTTCTAGTAAATCACTGTGACACATGAGGATATTGTATATGGAATGTTAAGGATCATGTATGGCAGATTGAAAGTGTTTTTGTAGCTCAAATGCTAGAGCATAGCTTTACCAACACCAAGGATTGTATGAGCTGATATGTATGGCTTTAACAGGTGAGTAAACTGCCAGTTTAACTACTTAGAAAATAGCTATAATGATGAAAAAGTTATTTTATATATATATATATATATATATATATATATATATATATATATATATATATATATATATACACACACACTACCATTTAAAAGTTTGGAGGTTAAACATTATTACAATTTAAAATAACCGTTTTCTTTTTAAAAATATTTTAAATATTTAGTTTTCAGTGTTTCTAGTGTTTTTCAGGTCAAGTCAGTTTTATTTGTATAGCACATTTCACAATACACATTGTTTCAAAGCAACTTTTACCATGTATATATATATATATATATATATATATATATATATATATATATATATATATATATATATATATATATATATATATATATATATATATATATATATATATTACTTTTACATCATCACAAAATGTAAACTGTATTATCAGCCAGCTCTAATATGCTAAATGTGACTATAAGGCATAAAGATATTAAGATATTACACACATTATCATCAAGATTTTCTATAAAGTTGCTTTGAAACAATGTGTATTGTGAAAAGTGCTATACAAATAAAACTGACTTGACTTGAAAAACACTAGAAACACTGAAAACTAAACATAGGAATAAAAAAAACTTAAAATATTTTTAAAAAGAAAACGGTTATTTTAAATTGTAATAATGTTTAACCTCCAAACTTTTAAATGGTAGTGTAAATGTGGGAAAAATATATCATATAGCCTAAGTTTGAAATGAATAGCACAAAAATACAGATGTTGAAGTGTTTCAATCATCTCTAGTCTCAACACTGACGCAAAATATAAGAGGCTTTGCAATAAATGTGTAAGTCAACATAAATGTAAATATGAAACCTAGATTATTACGGTATATGCATATCTCAAGCTGTCATATTAGTCTGCAGAGCAAAAAACCATACTATACTGACAAAGAGTAGATTAGTTGGGGCATTCGGCTTCCCATAAATTTCATATTTAAATCAAACAACTGCACTGCGATTACATTCACCATACATTTATTATTAATCTCTCTTGCACTTATATTGCTCGCCTTCCAGTGATAATCCCTTCGGCACGTGTGCCTGAAGTCGCCAAACCCCATGAAGGTAACTTTTTTTTTAATAGTGTTTGTTTTACTGTGGGCTGTGGTTTTATGGAGCATAAAATGTCAATCTCAGTTTTCCTACAATGTCCATCTCAGTATAAATCGAGTTTAAATAGACACACATTGTTTGTTTGTAGGGAAAATGGGTTGGGCAGATATATTTATTGCTAAAGCGACTCTGTTAAAGGGATAGTTCACCCGAAATGAAAATTCTGTCATCATTTACTCACCCTCACCAGTTGTTCCAAACCTTTATGAATTTCTTTGTTCTGCTGAACACAAAGGAAGATATTTTGAAGAATGTCCCTAACCAAACAGATCTTGCCCCCCATTGACTTCCATAGTATTTATTTTTCCTACTATGGTAGTAAATGAGGGGTGGGATCTCTTTGGTCAGCAGAACAAAGAAATTCATAAAAGTTTGGAACTACTTGAGGGTGAGTAAATGATGAGCAAATTTTAATTTTTGGGTGAACTATCCCTTTAAGTTTCTTTTCTAGCAAGCATCTGGAACAACTGCCATTGCTCTGTCAAGAAAAAAAAATGCGTTTAATTTATTTAAAACTAGGAGCGAAACCATTACCAATTTGACTATAAACCATGATACAAATTCCTTACAGTTAGTTTAGTTTGTTTTCTTATAAAGCACATTTCTACTGCCAGACGTTCAGCCCAAAGTGCTGTACAAAGCAATCAACAAAACCAAACAAAGACAATACAAACACAACAACATAAAAGACAAAATTCGTCAGACTCAGTTAGTATTACCGTTTCATATTTTAATTATCATTAAAACTGTATTTGATTATCGTGATTTGAAACACTCATGGTAAATATTGTTCAGCATTAAGAAAAGTTAGCAACAGTCTCATGCAGATGCAGCATGCAGTGTATCGTTTTGTGTGAAAACATGACGGAAAGCAGGGTGAAGAATGAACAAATCCTATTAATTGTGTCTTCAGAAAAGTTTCGATGGCATTTGCATTTCATCTTCCATCCATGTCATACCTTCTTTGTTTACAGAGGTTACCGGGCAAACAGCTCTATTTCTGCTGTTCCATAAGTGCCACCTACTGTCAGAGAGTGGGTTTACATTTTCATTCAGCCTGTCTTCCTTTGCTGTTCAGACCAATGCGAAAACCGGAACACATTTTTGAAGTAAATTTTAACCGAAATAAGCTAATGAAAATAAGCTAATTTGCGTTCTAAAGACTTAGGATAATAAGGTAGCCTATGTAGAATTGTTTATGAAGAGCATAAAATACCTATAATTTATCATTTTGACATCCTTTTCATAAAAAAATCAATTAAAAGCTAATGTGAGGTTTATCATTTTATTTTAGTAGTATGTGTTAGATAACATGTTATATTGTGACTCAACCAGTTTGTTTGAGTTCATTTTAAATCTGTCCATCTTTCTTAATGTTAGCCTATTATTTCAATGTTTATGCAAACAATTTTTTTTTGTTGTATGTTGGTTTTCAACATAAAACTTAGTGAAATGATTTTGGTGTGTGTATGAGTACTTTTTGAATTTTCCAGCATTTTAACAATACCATAATAATATCGATAACCATGATCATTTTGGTCACTATAATCATAAAATGAAATTTTCATACCGCTTTTTTTTATTTTTTTATAATTAAAACATTAAAGGTGCCCTAGAATGTCAAGTTCAGAAGGTGTAATAGAAGTCTAAGGTGTCCCCAAAATATGTCTGTGAAGTTTCAGCTCAAAATACCTCATAGATTTTTTTTTATTATACCATGTTTTAACTGCCTATTTTGAGGTGAGAGGAAAAATGCTCAGATTTGGTGTGTGTATACCTTTAAATGCTTGTGCTCCCCGCCCCCAAGCTCACGACTCCATTAAACATTGCATAAATACTACAGAAGTTCACAATATAACTCTTAAAATGGATCTTTACAAACTATTTGTGATGCAGCATATCAGATCACGTAAGTATGGCATTTAATTTGAATATGTTAAAATTCGATTCTGAATGAGTTTGATAGTGTGCTGCACGGCTAACATGGCTAAAGCTACACACCGCTAGAGAGACTCTCATGAGAATGAAGATGCTTTATGAATTATACAGACTACATGCGTTTTCAAATTAAAAATGAAAATAACGACATGGCTCTGGTCTCCGTGAATACAGTAAGAAACAAAGGTAACTTTAACCACATTTAACAGTACATTAGCAACATGCTAACGAAACATTTAGAAAGACAATTTACAAATATCACTAAATACATCATGATATCATGGATCATGAACAGTTATCGATCCATCTGCCATGTTCGCTATTGTCCTTGCTTGCATGCTTCACAATAGCCTACCTGCAGAACGTCTGACGATTCGGCTGTGCAGCTCCAGATGTTAATACTGCCTAGAACAGGGGTACTCAAGTTCAGAGGCCAAGAGGGCCGCATTTTAACCAAATGAAACACGAAGGGCCACAAATTATAACTTGGATCGTAAGACTTTTATTTAGGCCTACTTAAGACAATATTTGTAGTTTTGCTGTTTATTTACTAAAAGTGCAGTTTTTAAGGTCTGGCTGTTGTTCACTGGCTGATGAGAGTTTGTCCATAAGACGAAAACATTGCACTTTTTTATAGTCTTTTTATACTCCATTGCACCTTTTTAACACTTTTTATAGCACCTATTTATACTCAGAGAATAAAAGGTGTGTTTTTCATGCTGCTCGGCAACTTACACACTGCAAAGTTTGAGGAATGTCAACTGCATTTCATCATGGAAAAATAAGGTTACTTTGTTTTTTACTTGCACGCACAGTCTCGAGCCTTTGGTGGCGTTCACGAACACAAGTGCTTGACACATGCGCACTAGAGAGATTAATGCTTGTCTAGCCTTTTTCGCTCAAATAGTTACAATAAAATCTCTTTGTACTTGTTTAAAATTAGAGTTGCTGGTATCTTTTAATCCCCTCAAACTAGCGTTCTTCAACACGGTAGGTGTTTGTTGTTACTCTTGTTCTGTCTTCGTTTCTTTTCAGACTGAACTCTAATTATTCAATTATGCCAAGGTAAATACAGCTTTTCATTCTAGGGCACCTTTAAAACACAATAATAATAAATAAAAAAAATGGTGTTGTGTCCTGTAATGTCAAGATACCTAGAGCTAAAAATCTCAGTTCAACCATTTCTGTACAGATAATCAGACTGAACCTCACAAAGCAGAAGTGTCCACTTTATGGGCCACCTATGGATAAAGCACGACATTGAATTCTGCTTTTATAGTGAGCTGTAAAATAAATGCAGAGGTGAAGGACGTGCCCTTGCTTGATCTGGAGAGGTGGCTGTGTTGGGTGTCTTAGCACTCTGCATCATAAAAGCTGACCTCTTTCACCCTGGGGTTCTGAAAGGCCTACTCGACTGCGCCCATCTGATGTGATTATTGAATGTTTATTCCCCTTTTCTCTCATTGTTAGTGCACTTACAATGATTAATTACGCCAAGCTCTCTTGGTGACATCTCGTCTCACTCAGGGGAAAAAACACGCTCTCCATGCTCCTTCCCACTGTCTCTTTCTATCACTCGCTCCCTCAGTCCTCTCCATTCAAATCAAATTCAATTCAGAGAGCACTCCATCTGCCATCATGGCCACTATACAATAACAACTACAGCTATGGTAAAACAGACAGCAAATAAATAAGAACGCCAATAAATTTAAAGGAATAGTTAAAGTATGCATTAACCCAGAGTACTGAGTAAAACATAATAAGATTTTATGTGAGCGGCACTTCATAACCTTCTTGTCGCTTTCTATACACCTACGTCCATCTCTTTTCCCATCCCTCCATTTGTCTCAGCTTCCTCGTTCTGTTCCAAAGCTGCTGAGTTTGACATTTAGAGGGGTATCAAATCACCAGACCACCACTCACCTCCTACAGTGTGAAATTCTTGACACGGGAAAGCACTTTTATTGAAATAGATGCGTGTCTGTGTTTAAACATGCATGTTTCTGTTAACAAGCTCTAAACTGTCTGTCCACTATGTAATCCACTTAAACACCCAGAATGAAGCATCCACAGATGTTCATCCTTTATACCAGCTGAGCAGCCAAAAGGGAAAGACAATACCAGCATGCGCGCAGTCTGCATTCAGATTTAGCCACCAAAGTTGCTACAACCTGACATGCTGTTCAACAGAATTTGTTTGTGATAGGTTTCATTATCTTGACAAATTGAACTGCTTACCAATAAACTAAAGATGTGTTGGTTTATTACCTGAACTAAATATTTCTGAATGCATTAGCTTCTTTGAGAAGAAAGTAGTATGCACACATCCCAAAACAACTTAGAGCAGGTGCTTGATCATCAAAAACACTTGAATGTCAAAAAAAAACAAAAATCGACATACTGCCACTGCTGCTCTCAAAATTTATTAAAAAGGCATTTTGACTAAAAAGGTCTTCGTCAGGTCAGACAAACAGTGAATAATCAGAAGATGACAATTTCTTATCATTTTATCAACATGGTCAATCACACCTGATACAATTCATAATAACTAATAACCCAATCAACATGAGTAACAAATAGAATCAAATGTATTGGGTTATTAGTTACATGAATTGTATCAGGTGTGATTGACCATGTTGATAAAATGATAAGAAATTGTCATCTTTTGATTATTCACTGTTTGTCTGACCTGACAAAGACCTTTTTGGTCGAAACGTTGTCTTTTTAATAAATTTTGAGAGCAGCAGTGGCAGTGTGCCGATTTGTGCATTAGCTTCTTTTCCATCAACTGGTTAAAAATCAGTCCAATTTTCGTATTTGTCTGAACAAAAACAGCAGACGGACTGAATAAAAATGCAGATTATTTCTCTGACAGTAGGTGCCGCTTATGTGTCTTGCTTCGAAGGCTGCGTCCTTCAGAAGTTGCATTTGTCAGATACAACATAAATGATGTCTTATTTAAACATTATATTTGTGTTTCATTTTTTTTTATTTTTTTTATTGAAGTAAGAGTGTTGGACTTTCTTCTCCTGCATCATATTCTTCTGCAAAATGGCAGCACAGCTAGGGTGACCACCATCAAACAAACCAAATGTGGGACGATTGCTAAGTTTGTGTGGGACAATGTGGGACATGTTACCAACACTAAAACACAACCTGAAACTGTTATATAATAGCTATCTGACATAATAAAAACATTTGTATTATACCTTTCAGCTTTTAAAAAAATACTTTGTTCTTTAGTCCCTTCCAGAAAACACCATTACATCACAATGTATGTCTTTATTTTACATGTCATTTAAATTAAATATCACCGACCTTAAAGGCATCAGGCATCATGCAGATAACTATTTTTGAATTAGGTGACCAGATTTCTGAAACGGAAACTGGGGACATTTCCTATTTGAGTGGCCAAATTTGTATTATCTATTTAAAAAACAAGGACAATAATTTTTTGAATGTTTTTGTTTTTAATTGTTGTGGGTTCCTTTATAGGCTATTATTACATTAATAATTATTATTAGGATTTTTGCTCTGGTTTTTATTCAATTCACCAAAAAATACTTTTACACTATTAATAGTAACCACTGTAGAAGCAGTTCATAACAATATGCCTGTTATAACATTAGTATGACTTTACAAAAGCACATTACATTACAAAAATAAAAACATAAATAGGCCTATAAGAAGATAAATAGCCTATTTAACAGCATTTAACAAATATTTTTTAATATTACAGAATTTAATATTTTAATTTTCACAAGCTGTTTTAGCTACTATACAGAAATAAATATTTTTTACTATTATTTTGCATTTTAGACCCATTTTAAGCACAAAGTACGTGTATTATTTTATTTTATATTCATATCAGAGCGTACCTTCACCACGTGATGTAGCTAAGAGTGTGTGGAAATTGCTGCTTTTTTACGGAACTTATGTGGACATTTAAAATTGTGCAAAAAAATCTCGCACACTGTGAGGCCCGGTTATAAAACATACAAACAGTATGAATAGTTAATACTAACCTTGAAACTGATAACGATGTTTATTTTGATATTTGACGATAATGGCGCTTTGCTCTGGTACAGATCCAGATCACGTTCCTCATGAACTAGAAGCGCGCGCGCGACCAAGTGTAGCTGCACAGCCCCCTCTGTTGGAGAACATGATCACTACACAATTTCTCCAGCAGGCTGCTGTAGCCTACACTCGTTGGTCTTTTTGCAATGTATATAAATTTTAAGCAATATGTAAAACGGGGACATTTCCGGGGACAGAACACCAAAAACCGGTCTGGTCATCCTATTTTTGAAACAGTTCTGACCAAGTCCAACTCCGCTCCACATTTGGATTGACAGCGTCACAACCAACTAGTGACCGTGTTTACTCCTTTCTTTTCAACCACTGGATAGGATTTAAAAAAGGGCTGTTGGGATGTTACTTCAGTCGAAGCGCTGGTAGGCGAAAAACTACGCAGCAAAAAGAATAAATAAAATACTTTCTTAAAAGGCAAAAGAACGCATATACGTTTTCTTAATATTATAAGTGAAAACCAACAGACTGATGAAAATGCGGGACATTTTCTCAATATGCGACGTGCGGGACATATAGTCAAAATGCTGTGCGGTACAACGCAAAGCGGGACAGGTGGTCACCCTAAGCACAGCTGAAAGGTTTGTTTGAGCTGCGTCCTCTACTGTACAGGTGTGAATTTGCATTTCCTTCAGATTGAGTATTCATTTCACTTTTGGTGTAAAATGACCTTTAAATTTGGAAGAAAAAAAAAAAAAAAAAAGCAAGCCCAGCCCAGATGATTTACCTTTAAGGGTTCAGACCCTTTGCTGTGACATTTCTTCTGATCATCCTTGAGATGGTTCTACATCTTCATTTGAGTCCAGCTGTGTTTGATTATACTGATTGGACTTGATTAGGAAAGCCACACACCTGTCTATATAAGACCGTACAGCTCACAGTGCATGTCAGAGCAAATGAGAATCATGAGGTCAAAGGAACTGCCTGAAGAGCTCAGAGACAGAATTGTGGCAAGGCACAGATCTGGCCAAGGTTATAAAAAAAAATTCTGCTGCACTTAAGGTTTCTAAGAGCACAGTGGACTCCATAATCCTTAAATGGAAGACGTTTGGGACGATCAGAACCCTTCCTAGAGCTGGCCGTCCGGCCAAACTGAGCTACGATTACCATCCAACCTGACAGAACTGGAGAGGATCTTCAAGGAGGAATGGCAGAGGATCCCCAAATCCAGGTGTGAAAAACTTGTTGCATCTTTGCCAAAAAGCTCATGGCTGTATTAGATCAAAAGGGTTCTTCTACTAAATTCTGAGCAAAGGGTCTGAATACTTAGGACCATGTGATATTTCAGTTTTTCTTTTTTAATAAATCTGCGAAAATGTCAACAATTCTGTGTTTTTCTGTCAATATGGGGTGCTGTGTGTACATTAATGAGGAAAAACGTAATATAGTAAATAAATGATTGTAGCACTTGGCTGCAATATAACAAAGAGTGAAAAATTTAAGGGGGTCTGAATACTTTCCGTACCCACTGTATAATGAAAATTGCTTATCGGAGATGTTGTTCTGTGAATGATTACACTGATTGCACTGTAGATTCAGTAGTGGAGAAATTGCACATGTATTGCAGGAATACTTATGCTGTTTTTGCATTCCACTCATCATTGCTTTTCCATTGATTTTTTTATGTAAACAGTATGTTTAAGAGCTGTTTAATTCATGCATTTAATTAATAATAATAATAATAATTAAAACTAAAAAACTTAAAACTTTGGTACTTCAGCCAAACAAAATCTTACTGAAAGCAAGCCCATTTTTTTGAGATATCAAGCTAAAATTTGGAACACAACTTGTTTGGATTTATGGCTTTGATTTTCTTGCACTTTTAGAGTAAAACGTGTTTTTGAAATATATATATATATATATATATATATATATATATATATATATATATATATATATATATATATATATATATATATATATATAAATATTTTTGTGCATTTTTCAAAACAATAAACATAAAATTCTGTAACTTTGCCAAGTGTCCTCCTTAAAAAGTGACCAAAATTAATTCTCATTAATTCTGAGTACTCTAAAGCATTCAAAAGTTTAAGTTTGAAATTTCATTTTCAGGTCCATGCTCAAAAAGTGAATAAATGGATTATAACTACAGTGTAAATATAATTTAGCACCATAAAATCCCCTAAAAATACTAAATATCAAATAAAAAGCATTACTGAACTAAAATATAGTACATTCATTTCATTGAAAAAATAATAAAAAGATTTGGTCATTTTTGACTGACACACGAAGAGCACAAGGTTAAAGATGCCATTTCCCCACATTTACACATTTTACATGGATTAAAACATGGCATCCTAAAAATGATTAAATCAACAATACTGGTTTGAAAATGCTCTTATTCTTTATTAATTGTTCTTTATAGTTATGTTCTTTTGGAGTTTAAGCTGTTTGAAACATTTGTTTACATAATACATTTTACTGTGCTTATTATTATTATTATTAGAGGGCAACACTGAAGTTTCTTTATCTTTTCAAACTGCTTATTTAATTCAATCCCATAATTTGATACCGCCACATGCCTACAATAAACGTATTTTAAAATGTCTTTTTTTCCCCATTCATTTTTCTATGTGTGGTCAATGTCATCTTCTTTACGCAGACTCTGCTGTAGCTGAGACAATGCTAAGGTCATTTTTGTAGGATGTTTGTATTCATGAGAGAAAATTGGAGTATTTATGCACACCATAATTATATTGTCTTACTTAGTTCCTGTACTTTAAAATTACGAGTGCAAGGGTAAAAGGGTACGAGTGCAACGAGTCCTCCCTAAGGTCAGAAAAAGGAGGGAAGACAGCTTCCTGGATTAACACTGTGTGTCGAGATCTGACAGCTTAATCGCGACTGCTTCCTCGGAAAAGAGAGCGCTTGATAAAATAACCTGAAAAAGAGGATATCGTCATCATTAATATGATTCATTTTGTCAAGTCACATCCCTTAATACCCCTACCAGGGTTTCGAAGATCCTACTCCTGCATTATACATGTACGTCTTTATCATTTGTCTTCAGTGAAGTGCATCGAACAATCCTTCCTGTCTTATTTTCCTGGGTGTGAAATAGACATATTCTATTTATTAATCCTAGCACCACAATTCTCTGCTCTAGTTCTCCTTTCTGCCATCATTCTAGATAATTACAGGCAAATAACTGTGATAATATAACACAGCGTCCCTTAAAATGTAACTTTTAATTAATAGATACAACAATATATCACATTTACTTATTATGAACGTCTGCAGCTAATATTATGAGAAAACAAGATTTTAAATTACCTCTGTTCACTTTATAAGTGTAATAAAGGTGATGGAAAACAATTTCCAATTGCAAAAATGATATTGGAGGCACCCTCTCTGTGCTGTGAAAATTAAATTATAAATATTTTTTATTATAGCAGTACTTGGACACAGCTCTATATTATCTGTGTGCATATAATAAACACCAAAGATCTGTTACCATGGCAATGACTGGGAAAAACAATCCCATTAGTGGGATTGATAAAAGGCCAAATGAAAAAAAGATAAAAGGGAAAATGAAGGAGAGAAATAACTGCAATAATATGGGTAAAACCTCTGATTACATTTACCGAATGCTGCTGTACTGAACATTAGCCTGCGTTAGGGCCTGAGGTTGTGGTGGTTATTTAAAAAAAAAAGAAAACACTTAAAAACATTATTACATTTGAATGAGGAGGAGAAGCAGGAAGGTCTGTCAGATGAAAAGGGGCTCTGGGAGCAGTAAACAGAAACGTTGATAGGATATACCTTAACATCTGCACGATCTGCAGCATGGCTCAATGCAAAGCACCCTCAGATTTGCAGCTAGAGATGGAAATTGTCACATGTTTCTGCTTCTGATTAGGGTTCCTTAATGTTTTTATTAATGGTTCTTCAAGCACTTTTAAGGAATAAATATTTAAAAAAAAAAGAAAAAAAAAGAAATGCAGTTCCATGGCCAAACGATAAGGTAATATCAATAATGTCATTAATTTAAAACAATTCTTGCTAAATGTTTGTTTATACAGAATTAATTATTGATTTAAGTTCACCCACACTATAGGATGAGAACAAAATTTGAACTGAACTGAGCTGAATAACTATTGCCTTCTGTAGAGCTGCTTATAGCTAAATTGAACATCTTTTGTAATTGATTAACTTTGCTGAACTGCTGAACTGAATTGAAAAAACACTGAACTAAATTGAGCTGAATAATGACACTATTATCTTCTGTAGTTGCTTTGTTACATAAGTGATGAATTTTACAACATTAACAGTTATTTTCCTGTTTTATTAATGTGAAGCAGCTTTCATACAATCTGTATTGTACATTAGTACAATACAGGTTATACAAATTATTGTATAAATAAATGTGACATGACTTTTTTTAGAGCCACCATAGTTAGCAATACAATAATTGATTTTAAAGCATTAGTTCACTTTAAAATTAAAATTACCCCATGATTTACTCACCCTCAAGCCATCCTAGGTGTATATGACTTCTTTCAGATAAATACAATCAGAGTTATATTAATAAACACCCTGATGCTCCTAAGCTTTATAATGCACGGAAACCACCTGTTTGAAGCTTGAAAAAAGTGCATCAATCCATTATAAACGTACTCCACGCGGCTCCGGGGGGTTAATAAAGTCCTTCAGAAGAGAAGCGATGTGTTTGTGTAAGAAAAATATCCATATTTAACACGTTATAAAGTAAAATAACCAGTTTCAAACAGGTGGTTTCCGTGCACTGCCATTATAAAGCTTAGGAGCATCAGAGTGATTATTAATATGACTCCGCTAGTATTCATCTGAAAGAAGAAAGACATACAGTTGTGGTCAGAATTATTGGCACCCTTGGTAAATATGATCAAAGATGACTATAAAAATAAATCTGCATTGTATATCCTTTTGATCTTAAAAATCTAACCTTTCATTGAAGGAAAAGAATTGAAAGTGGGGGGAAAATCACATTATGAAATACATAAACTGGCACCCCAAAAATATCTCTGAAGTATATTCCCATTCATATTTAATTTTCTTTTTGCACATTAGGATGATCACGAACATGAAATTGTCCAGCAATGACTTGGGAAACATGAGGAACATGAGGAACATAAATATGAGGAAAGAGACAAAGGCCAAATTCCCTTAATCATTCATCACAAGTCAAGTCAAGTCCCCTTTATTTATATAGTGCTTTTTACAATGCAGATTTTGTCAAAGCAGCTTCACAGTGATAACTGGTATATAATTTGGCTGCACAGCAGCTCTTAAAGAATAGTGTCAATGAGTAAAACCAAAGAATACAGTTCTGATGTGCAGCAAAAGGTTGTTGAGCTTCACAAAATGGAGCTAAAGCATTGGAAATCACCATTTCCACTATCAGGGCAATAATTAAGATGTTCCAACTAAAGATGTTACCTAGAAGAGGATGTGTGTCTAAATCGTCCTGACGTAATGTATGGTAAGGAGGAATGTTTGAGTGGCCAAAGTCTCTGCAAGGATCACAGGTGGAGAATTGCAGAGATTAGTTGATTCTCAGAAAGCCTAAAACAAATAATCAAACTGCACCTAAATCCATATTCAGTTGTCAGACACGACTGGAACTTCAAACAGGACCAGCTTCTATGGTCAGATGAAACTAAAAAAGAGCTTTTTGGCAGCAAACCCACCAGATGGGTTTGGTGCACATATGGATAAAAAGTACCCCATGTCCAAGGTTAAATATACTGCTGGATCTTTAATGTTGTGGGCTTATTTTTCTGCTGGAGGTCCTGGACATTTTGTTCAGATACATGGTATCATGGATTCTATCAAATACCAAAAGATAAAAAATCAAAACCTGACCGCTTCTGCTAGAAATCCAATAATGGGCCATGGTTGGATCTTCCATCAGAACAATGATCCAAAAACAAACATCAAAACCAACACAAAAAAATGTGTCACTGAGCACAAAACAAAGCTTCTGCCATGGCCATCCCAGTCCCCTGACCTGAACCCTAAAGAAAATGAGTGGAGTGAACTGAAGAGAAGAAGCACCAACATGGAACTGGGAATCTGAAGGATCTGGAGAGATTATGTATGGAGGAATTGTCTCTGATCTCTTCTCAGGTGTTCTCCAAACTCATCAGGCATTATAGGTGAAGATTCAGAGCTGTTATCTTGGCAAAATGAGTTTGCAAAACATAAAACACAAAAGGGTGCCAATAATTGTGGTCAATGTGTTTTGGAGAAAAACATTTATTTCATAATGTGATTTTTCCCCCACTTTCAATTCTTTTCCTTTAATGAAAAGTTTTAATTTTATGAATTTAAGATCAAAAGGATAATCAATGCAGATTTATTTTTACAGTCATCTTTGTTCATATTTATCAAGGGTGCCAATCATTCTGACCACATCTGTATACACCTAGGACGGCTTGAGGGTGAGTAAATCATGGGTTAATATTCATTTTAAAGTGAACTAATCCTTTAACAATATACTACACAACAATACTAAAGAAACAAACAATGCGGTAACGTCATTCTTTTATTTTTATAAAACACTATCGAAAAATCTTATATTGTGCATCAGCTACATATTGTCATATGAACAACAGTCAGTAACTCCCATTTAAACCTCACAGATAGTTGTAAGCTGTATGCATTTGATTTAATAATAAACAGTGTTGGGGTAAAGCATTACAAGTAACATGATTTATGTAATCAGATTAGTTTTTAAGTACCTAGTGAAGTAAGCATTACTTTTAAATTTACAAGAAAATATAATTTATTTACTGTCAGCTCTCCTGTCCTCATGTTGAGAGAAATCAGGAGTGAGGTGCAGAGGTGTTGTGTGCACTGTGTAAACATGGTGGCAGGTCTAGACTAAATGTACACATGCATTTACTCATCTCACTTGCTCAAAAACAGATTCAGTATTCATCAAAATTAATAAGAACTCAGAATATTATGCAAACGTGCAATAATTAATATGCTAAATATACTTATACCAATATACCAATTTTTTTGCTGCTGAGCTTCAATGATCCAATTCAACCATACTAATAAGCAAAAATGACTTAGATAAACAACACATGTGTGTTTCATTTTTTGCTGAAGAAAGTGTAGAACTTTCTTCTCCTTTGTCCTATTCTTCTGCAATCTAGAATGGCAGCACAGCTGAAAGGTTTGTTTGAGTTGTGCCCTCTACAGAACAGGTGTGAATTTGCATTTCCCTCAGCCTTATTCATTTCACTTTTGTTGGGCCCTTATATTTGAAAAACAAACAAGCAAGGCCAGCCCAGATGAAAAAGTAATGGAAAAGTAATGTTACTTTCCATAAAAAGTAACACAATTAGTTACTTTTAATTAATTATTCATTCAGGGATCTGACACCATTGGTTGCACTAAATGTCTTTGATTCACTCAAATGAATCGTCTCAATAGAGTTATTCATTCAGAAATCTGACTACACAGGCTGAACTCTACTGTATGTTTTTGATATATAAAAAAAATGGCTTATCAGAGATGTTCTGTGAATGATCACGCTGATTGCACTGTAGATTCAGTAGCAGAGAAAATGCACATTTATTGCAGGAATACTTAAGAGGTCGTTCACACGTTTTTGCATTCCACTCATCACTGATTTTCCATTTGCTTTTTTTATGTAAACATGCACTACCCTTCATAACAGTGTGAATGGATGCTTAGTTAAGAGTATTTTAGTGTGGTATGGATCTGGAACTATTTTAAAAGAATGGAACTGGCTATAAACCTTATTTACAGCTCTTTACTTGAGGAATTCAGTGCTAAGAGATTTAAAACCATTTAACAGTTCAGAGTGTATCAAAATGAATGACAGACTCAGCATGATCACACAGCAAAAAAAAAAAAAAAAAACTATTTTTTTATTCGTTCCAATTATTCGTTCCAAGCAAAGCGATTCATCTTTGAACAAGCTGGATGCATTAAATTCTTCAGGTTAAGTCATTCAGCTGTTCCAGCGAGGCGGATCAGCATTCTAATTATACTCCTGAAATGTTGGCTTTTCAAACTGCTATCGCATGTGCCAAGATGTCCAAAATAGACCACATCGTTCAGCATGACTCCTCCTTTCATCTCACATCACTGGTGTAATTTGTGCTCTGTATTTTAGTGATTTTTCACATATATTCAGCAAATCCAGTGCAGACAGTCACAAGCACATGGGTTACATGGATACTCTGACAAAACATAGACTTACCTGCAGTGTCTGTGTACACCTGCCACTGTTTCGATGATGAAGCACTCTCCCTCATTCAAACAGAAGGCCATCTCCTGACTGTCTTGGCATGGCTTGAAGAACTCCGAACGCACGGTGGAGGTTGTGGGGGCAACTGTGTGTGAAAGAGACACAGGGAGGGTACAAGAAAGATGAGGGGGGACAGAAAGAGATTAATCAAGATTAAATAAGTTTAATCAAATGAATCAAATACTAATAATCCATCCATTTTCATAATGTCCATTTCAGTGATAAAATTACATCTGAATGAGTTCTCAATATTATGACATTAATGGTGTTAATTGAATCACACATAATGTATGATGGTTTCACAATCACTGCACTGATTACAAATGAGTTCATGTAAAGACTAGAAAATGTTATAGAATCTATTATAGAGCTTATATGGGGTATGAGGGTTTTATGACACAGGCCATCAAAGACAACAAACCTCATGTAATAAGCTACAACAGGGATTTTTTTAAAAATGCTTTCTCGTCAAATGTTGCGAGCAGTGGCGGAGCCAGGATTTTTTCATAGGGGTGGCCAGGCAGGGGCCAGCAACCAGTCTGGGTGGCACAGAAATCTTCATTATTTCAACATAAAATTAGTCTGATTATAATGTAGCTACTGGACTGTGCCTACAACACAACTGAATACAGTTAGTTTGTAGCCTACTTAATTGTAATTGAGATCATGGAATGCTGAGTGAATTTGACCCCCTTTTTTTTTTTTTAATCATTCCGCACTTGCAGGCATATTAATAAAGGGGCTCATACTATAGCTAAATTTCAACTTGCTCAGTCACTTCTGGTTCTCAGAACCCCCAATAGCTTGTTCTTCATTGTTGTATCTCCATGGATGAGACAGATAACTACATACTATAGTTCAAAGATTATTCAACCTTCATTGAATTTATGTATAATCAATGAACTCTGAGTTCATTGAATTCTGATGGATTCCAATGAATTCTGAGTTTGTCTGTTTCAAAAAGTAACCAAAAAAAGTAAACACTAAATGTTAATTGCAACAGTTCTATCATACTTAAAATTAAACTCATTAGGCCTACAAAGAAAAAGTGTTCTCTTTTGAATTCCCATTTGCTGATGCATTTAAATGTGATACATTTTTATTTGTACTTAATTTAAATAAATTAAATAAATGTAAATAAATGCAAAATTAGCATCTTCTAGTACAAATCCACAGTTCTCACATTTATTTATGCATTAGAAAATTACATATAAGCTTGTGCCTTATATTGTGATCTCACATAGCAGAATATTTTAGTTCAGAGACATGTGACGCATATATAGGCCTACATGCATGCAGTTTTAACGCAGCTTTAATCGCCTTTTTTGGTTATTTCATGACTTAATAGACGACAAAACTGCGACGTTGCATTTATAGTGAGTACAGCGCACCATATTTGCGCGTGATTGAAAAGTGCGCGGTCTTGCAACCCACCAGCTGAGAAACATTTACGTAAGCTATAGCTATATAATGTTCGCCGTTCACTGTTGTTCTGCTGAAGCTCATTCAGCAACAGTATCGCATGCGCGTTTGACTTACGCCTGGCGTTGAGGCGAAGTTGGAGTGTGCGTCTGAAAAAGTAAAATACTTATTTATGTAAAATAAGTCTCTGATGTCCCTAGAGTGTGTATGTGAAGTTTTAGCACAGATTTTTTAGCAATTTTTTATAGCATGTTAAATTTGTCTCTTTTTGAGGTTGAGCAGAAATGCTCAATTTTTGTGTGTATCCCTTTAAATGCAAATGATCTGCTGCTCCCAAGAAGAGGGCGGCGTTTCAAGAGCTCTTGTTGGCAGCTCTGATTACCTCGCACAGACTCACTGAAAATGTCAGAAACTTTTCAGCTTTTTATGTTCAAACTGGAGTCAGAGAATGATGAGAGACAACATGTAGAAAGCAACAGGAAGTTTCTAAACGGTTAGTTGATGAATTTATATAGCTGATGTGGAGTTAACTATCTTAAAGTCATTGATTAGCATATTCTGTCATGGTAGTCTATAAATCGCTCATTGTGGGAACTGTTGTAAGATCCTACAGAGCCAGAGACTATATACTGCATAAAGATAGAACAGGTATAGTTTAGTTTAATTACGGTTATAACTTATGATGTCATCTTGCTTTTATGACATGGTATTGCATTTGTGTTACGTACTGTATTGCAATAACATGGCCTCACCACCGACCCAGGAAAAAAGCTCGTTGTAGTCCCTACCAGCTATTTGTTGTAGCCCTTAAACATAGAATTCTTTAAAAGAAAATATCTCGCTTTGCATTGAACTTTGAGCGTCCTAACTTTGCAGATGTTGTTTATAACAGCAACATTACACACTAACTAAAGTTTAAAAAGTGAAATCATAATCAACCATCCCTTTAAATATTATAAATATGTATAAAAAATTGTCCAAAACATATTTAGATAATAAGAACAATAATACAAATTATTAAAATATTATGTTTAGTTGAAAATTACGTACTGTTAAATGTATTAACCTACAAAAACAATTGCTGTTCTTACAATAAAAGTAATGATAAAATAATTAATAATAGTAAATGTGCTTAATTATGACTGAGTTCCCAATAACTAAACAAGGCAATAATCAAACAAGCTCAAACAATGTCCACTCTCTCTCATATGAAGCTTTGAGATTTAATTTATAATTTTAAAGAAAAGGTTCATTCTGATTGTTATTTTAAATGAAATGGGTAAAAAAGGGACAAATCATACATATATTTGCCTGCCTCATCACAGAAAATATGTAGCAATTAATACAATGCATTGGCTCTTTAATATATTTAATTAGTGCAATTTATGAACAAAAAATAACCTGCTGAAGTGTAATGAATCAGCATGCTTGTCAAAGCCTGCATTAACACCTTCCTGTTGCTCTCTATACAAACTGCAGTGATGATTCACATAAACAGTTAATCTCAGGTAGGACTGCTGCTTATAAAAGACCACCTGCACCTTTTTAATCTGGATCAGAACAGGACAAGTCCAATTATTCCAGTTCCTCTGACCCTTCTTTACTTGCCTGACTTCCACATGTACATCAACATCTGCTGTGTTGTTAGCAGTCACTCTGAATACAAAACCAAGGCCTGAGGCACCTGGTACATGTTTACACAGTCATACCACCACCAACCATGTCCATAAACAGAAAACAATGCACTGAAAACATGCACACATATAATCTCCCAGACATCTGCCACGGGATGAAATAAAGCAGAAACATTCATAAGCGTGGCAAAGATGCCATTGCCCACTCGAAATCTACATCTGTAGTCTGCAGCTGCCAGCAGAGAAGGCAAAATGTATTGAAGTCTCAGTGAAAGCATGCGCCCTGTTCAAAAACAAGGCAATCCAAATAGCACCAGACACCTGCAGTCACACAGGAAAGGTCAAATCAATCTGTTGTTCTCACGTATTGATGGATAAATCTCGGGTCACTGGTGCAGAAGACGATGACGGATTAGAAAATTGTTGAAACAAGAAATAGAGAACAAAGATGCTTCGTTCGTTTGAGAAAGCTGCGATGGATGACTCCATTACATGGAGTCACACGGTAGCCAACAGCAACTGCTTTGCACCATAAACAATACAATAACAGCGCCAAATGCCTTATCCTAGCCCTCAGACAGCATCCGACTGGATTTTTCATATCCTCTTGTTCAAGTGTCCATAGAAACGGTGGGTTTTATGACTCAGTATAAATCATCTGAGAAGCATCGATCAAATGACCATTGATCTGCACATTTCGTTGTTAAAACGGAGGATTCTGTTGGGTAGATTATTAGTCTCATTTTTCTCCAGAGTGGCGTTTCAAACCTGACTGGTATACTGCTGCTGACTGGCTGTTCGATCAGCAATCAGCAGTGTTTACTGTGTGACCCAGGGCTACTTATGGACTGATCTCTCACCACTAGGGCTCTAATATAGGTGCTCATAAAACCATACTGAGCCCATCCGCAGGCGAGGACTGCAATAATCATCGCAAAGGACTATGTTAAAAGGGAAAAAATCCTGTTTAATAAATACATGATCTCTCAAGGGGGGTGGCGGAAGTACTCAGCGAATTAATGAACATTGCAATCGATGCTTTGGGATTCAAAGGAGCTATTTGCAATCAGCTTCATTTTAGGAGAGATCATTGATGAGTTTATTAAATCAAAGGTGCTGAACGCCTGCAGAGACAGAACTGAGGCATAACACCCACAATGCCTGCTTTATTCTTTTGCTTTCTATTGACAGGTTATTGAAACAGAACGGAAACCGAGAGCATGTGGGCGACGAACCCCACCATCCAGCCTAATTAATTCTGCAGGGAGGTAATGATTTCCTCTACCCGCAATGGGCTTTGTTATAAAAACAAACTTTTATAAACCTAATTGCAACAGAAATAATACAAAGAAATGAATAAAGATGACTTTGCAGATCTCATCCTCTAAGTTTGCTTCACCAGTTTAGGCCATCAGAGGAAAAACGACTGCATTCATACTGTGCACCTGCACTGTGGGACTCAAGAGCGCTCTCTGCACATCAGACACTGCGCTTCCATGGGCGGCCAGCTCATGCATGACATGATAATTGCTCAGCTTCTGGTTATTTAGTGATAAATCCTCCCCTCTTGTTATTCCCAAAATGGTTTGTCATAACATTTGATTCATCCCAGTTGCTTTAAAATTACCCCTTTTTTCTGGAAGGCAATCTACACAAGTAAGTCCCTTGGTAAGTTCCATGAAATAGTCTTACCACAGTTCAAAATTGAATCAGTAAACCCAGTGGGTTATTCATCAGAATATGTGATGAGCTAAAGGACAAAAAACAACATGTCCACTCTTCAAACACACTGAAAACTGTATGTATAAACCCTGCAGTGTTGGGGAAACTAATGTGAAATAGAAGATGTAGTTCAATTACAGTCAAGATACAGCTGGCTAAAAACACTAAAGCTATTTAAGGGAGTCAATATCAGACCTTCATAACCATCAGATAAGTTATTTGCAATAAGAACAGGAAAACAATTTGGATTTTGTATTTTTGGAAACAAGAAAACACAGTAATTTTCTCAAATTGTTATATAAATATAGTAACTTGAAATACTAAATTAATCACTAAAAATCAGATTTTCAAATGATTCATATGAAAGAGAGAAAGAGGCAGGCAGTTGTTGCTACACAACACTACAAAAATAAAATTAAAGCTGCATGCAGTGATGAAAGGGCCTTTGCACCCTTGTCACCGCTACCCAGTGGCTTTAGGAAAACAGAGCACAGTGGGCAATATGCTTTTAAGTATATAAATATAGAAGGACTATGTCAGTCATTTGTATTTGCCACACTTCCTGCTACCAGCTGGTGGTAATATGGCTATAACTAAATTTTGGTATGTAGATGTCTTCAGGCCAGGGCACTTATCAAACATGTGAAGTTTGGGGCAGATTGGACATTGAGTTACAACAAGTTCCTGTTTCATGACGATAATAGCATGCTTTAGCACTCAGCGTGTTGTTAACATGTTTCAGAACGTTTGTAGTATGTTTAGCACACAATTGCATTTTTAGTATGTTTGTAGTAGTGCATCACAGTCTTAAACACGACACTTGCTGTTGCCAGTGGGTGGTGCTATTACTATAACTGAATATTGTCATGTAGATGTCTTCAGGCCAGGACTCTTATCACACGTGTGAAGTTTGAGGCAGGTTGGACATTATATGCCTGAGTTACAACAACTTCCTGTTTTATGGAGAAACATCAGATTTTGTCAGGCTGCCACAGACACACCCTTCAGCAAAAACTCAAGATCTTTAAAGTCCTTAAGATTAGACTGACCAAATATGATGTTTATCTGATAAAATCTCTAGGAGGAGTTTGTTAAAGTGCAACATCTGGAAATGGCAAAAACTGCAAAAAAAATTTGCAGAGAAAATTCAAAATATCTGACTTCCTGTTGGGTTTCCACTTCCACTTCTGATGCGTGTGCAAAGTTTCATGAGTTTTCAAGCATGTTCAGGCCCTCAAAAATGTGATTAATTTCAGAGAAGAAGAAGAAGAAGAAGAATTGACCGAGCAATTAAAATAAGGTCCTCACACTAGGGCTGAACGATTAATCGAAAAGTAATCGAAACCGAAATTCAGAACCTCTAATCGACGTAATTTTCCCATGTCGGTTATTTCGGTACTTCCGACTTAAAAACATAGTACAGCATATGTAGCCACATGACTCCGTCCCGTCCAGTCAGTGGCAAAAAAGCAAAACACGGAGGTTTAACCGGCCGGTTCAACACAGTGATGGCGCGCGAGCGGTGAGACTTGCGTATTCACTAAACTTTGTCAGTTGTATGTTTTATGCTTTGGACATTCAAGCGATTAGACGATCGGATGTGTATTATTATATTGAGCTAAAGCGCTCGCACAGCTGCTTTGTGGCACGAACACTCATACAAACAGTAGCTGCGCAATGCGTGAAGATCTCGTGCACTGAGAGGAACACAGAAACTAGTTGTCAGCACTGTCCAGTGATTTATGACAACAGTAGCTTAGAAACTCAAAATTTATTATAGCATATGTTTTTCTACTTTTGAAGGAACTATTTACAACGAGCAGAAATCTGTAAGAAATGTTACAAACCATAGATAAAATAACTGCTGAAAGTGAGCTGTGTCAGATCGCTCTTTCAATAGGAAAAAATATCCCACCTTTAATAGTCATATTTACAGTACAAACCTTGAACTATGAGGGCAAAAAACAACAACAAAAAAAACAGAAACAAAATAATCGTTCATTAATCGTAATTAAGGTAAAATGTTCAATTAATCGAGGTTTTGATTTTAGGCCATAATCGTACAGCCCTACCTCACACCATCAGTGCTTGGGCCCTAATAAAAAAAATACTGCATATATGTACGAATGAGTATATAATCTGAATAATCTGTCAGAAGAACAACATTTCTCCAATGTAGACAGGGAGACCCAGGCAATTGTAACACACATAATTTTTTTTTTTGTCACTTTACATTAAAATCTAATGTCCAATATTTTTCTTCTGCTGTATAAAATTTTAATGCCTTTGAATTTAAACATATAACTTCTTTACTGCTAGTTTGTTGGTTAAAAGATGCAGCTGGTAGCTACAATGGTGTCAGGGCAATTGCAACAATACTAGTTGACAGATGACAGAACATTGTTTTATTAAAACTATGAAGATGAATACTGTTATGCTAAACTAATACATTTTTTATGTATTTTAGTAAAAAAATAATCCATTTTAAATAATAGTTACCTAGGTCCAACTAAGTCTTCGAAAATCTGATCACTAAAAGAGAATAAAAGAGAAAACTACTCAGTATTATTAAGTATTTAAGTTTTAAAGTAGTATTAAATCAGTATGATATTATTACTTTCAGTTATGCTCATGTGAGGTAAAGTGGACAACCACTGTGACAGACAATTATTACACTCTGACTTCATATATATATTTCACAAGTTCACACTTACATATAATTAAATAGAGTAAAGGTTAAGCGTATCTGGCGTGCTGTCTGAGGGCAGGGCTCCAAGCTCGGAATTTGACCCAAAGAACTCTCCCGTCCCAGGTTGGGATAGGAATAGTTAGAAATGAGGAGATGGGGTGGAGGAGGGATGCTGAAAAACTGGAACAGAGGTAAGTCTGCTGTGTATACCTCCTATCTTGTTTATTGAGTTGATTAACTGAATATGCTCCTCCTGTGTTACTTAGGTTAATTATCTGAATGCGCTCCTCCCAAACTTTGTTAATAAAACATCATATAGACACGCTGAAAGACAGCTGATAAATTTGTAATACCCAGTAAGTTATGAAGGAAATGCAATTGCCTAATTACAGAAGATTAAAATATATTCAAATGGCTTTGAATATAAGAGCAAATCACAGGCGGATGTTCCACTAGCCAGCTATGCACACAATGTTGAGTATTATGTAATGTATGTAATGTTCAACAACTCAGCTGTGAAAATAATCAACCAATTTAGAAATCATAGTATTTCTAACTCTAATTTATAATTCCCTAGTGTTCTCTTTTGGTTTCTAGTCCCAGAACACAAAATGAACAGATGAAAGGAAAAAGAATTTAAAATATTAAAAACACATCATTATTAATCACCTCCAAATAGTGGGCAAACCATGCACATCCATGTGTAAAAACACACATGCTTTCTGTCACAGCAGAGACAGCCATGCACATTTACATTTGTAACATTTTCCTGAAAGCCTTCCCGTAATCACCCCGCTCATTAGTGTGCTTATGCGCTGGCATATCTCTGGGGAGACACCAGAATGAGCAGAGTTCTTCTATGCTGTTTACTGCACTGCACATCAAACACTGCACACACACAGAGCTGGAAGGTCTTCTGGGAACCTGGACTTAGCTTTCCCATCATGCACCGCTGCCCACTGCCCTGCTGCTCTCTCCTGAGTGGTGTAGTGAGGCAGGGAGCCTGTGTCTGACCGCTGAGCGTACAGAGCTTCTGGGACACAAGCACCACATATAAGCCCAGGCATTTCTGTGGTGTTTTGCATATTTTGAATAATGTATGTCAATACATTAGAATGAATTAAGTAGTAAACTGGACCCGGTCTTCACTAACAAAAATAGTTATCAAGAGCATATTTATGGGTCAAGATCCTGGATTATAAAATTCATACCGGTCCTCTAATTTGATGGCTCAGCAGCATCCCGAGGGGGCTGATATACAGTTCAACAGGACGTTTCACTGGTTGTATCATTCCATTTGTCCACTTGTTCATGGTGTTTCAAAGAGAATGTAAGAGGTGTGGAGTGGAAGTGGCAACATCCATGTAGTTTTTGGACAAACAGTGTGATTTTTCTATTATCTGATGGTCCAATAAACAAGTTAAAGGGCTAGTTCACCCAAAAATGAAATTTCTGTCATTAATTACTCATCCTCATGCCGTTCCAAGACCTTCATTCATCTTCGGAACACAATTTAAGATATTTTTGATGAAATCCGAGAGGTATCTGAACCACACATAGGCAGCAACGTCATTGCACTTTTCAAGGCCCAGAAAGGTAGCAATGAGTTGACAGGGAAGACATGAAATTGTTGAATAAAGTAATTATTTTTGTTTTTTTTTTGCACACAAAAAGTATTCTTGTCACTTCATAACATTAAGTTTGAACCACATAGTCACGTGGACTACTTTAATGATGTATTTGCTACCTTTCTTGGCCTTGAAAGGTGCAATTACGCTCTTGCCTATGTGTGGTTCAGATACTCGGATTTCATCAAAAATATATTAATTTGAGTTCCTGAAGATGAATGGAGGTCTTACAGGTTTGAAACGGCATGAGGGTGTGTGCTTAATGACATAAATTTCATTTTTGGGTGAACTAACCCTTGACAAAGCACTGCCAGTGACACTGTGTGTTTTTGCTCTAATAATAAAGTTCAAATGATTCAAATATAAATGATTCAATGACTCTTTCATAAAGAAAAGTATATTTCTTTCATGAATGAATCAGTGTTTTTGAACAAATTTGAACAAAATCAGTAAATGACTCAATTACTCACTCAAGGCCAGTCATTTGCTTCATTCCTGAATGAATCAGTGTTTCTAATGATTCAAATTGGTCCAGTAAATGACTTAGTGACTAATAGACAATCACTTGTTTCATTCCTGAATGAATCTGTTTTTACTAATCGTTTTAGAGCAAATAATTCAGTGACTCACTCGTGGCAGCCTAACACTAGAAGTCCCAGAGAGCAGCCATTTGGCTTTTCTACCTATAAAACCCGCAGGACAGCCGATGGGCTGGAAGTCTTTAGGCTAATATCCCTAATCAGCTGTGAACAGTTGCTTTTGTTATGTAAACAATGTGGGGCCATGCTGAGCCACTTCAAGGAAACTTGTGTTTCACTTTGCCATCTTAGGGAGAAATCAACACACATGTTTTCCTTTGTTGCTGAGATCTATTGATAAAAATAGTACAAAATAAAATAAAGAAACCAACCATTTATACACATATTTACAAATAATATTAAAAAGTGAGTGAGTACATTCCAGCAATCACTCACAATCCTGGCACTGCCTGGCAATATATTATAAATACATTTTGTATATATTCATTATATATTAATCTTATATTTGAAATACATCATAAGTCCATTTTTAAAAGTGTTTGAAAGATGGGTTCAAGTGTACTACAAGTGGTAACTAAATACATTTTTCTATACAGAGATAGTATGTTAAAAGCACATTTTAGTTCAAATTCATGGTGTCTCAAAATAGCACAGTTGAGTACACTTAGATGTTCTTAAGATTATCTTAAGAAGTACTAAAGAAGAGCTTTTAGTATATTAAGTACAAAATAAGTGCATGGAAATAGAGCACTGTACATTAGTGTAAAAGTGTACTAAAATAAAGTGTATTTTACTGCACTTTTTTTCACCTGGGTAGACACTCCAACACTTTCCGTTTGCATTAAGATTATTTCTATTACCACGCTGGCAGATATTGATCATTTTACTTAAGTAAAATGTACTTAATTTAGATCCCCCCAGGAGACAAGACTAAATATCATATCTAATTTTCTCATATAGAAAATCCATCTTGATTTAAGATTTTTTTTTTATTATTTACTTGAAATAGGATAAAAAAATACTTAGTATGAAAAGCATTTTTGCAGTGTGAATGAGTGAGTTAACTTTTTAAACATCACTTGCACTCCCTCATTTCAGGGTTAACATACTCAGAGTTTTCACTTAACCTCCTTTCTGAAACCGGCCCATGGTCAATCAAGTTCTCCGCTTTTAGCAGCCCTCCCTCCCCCACACATACAAACAAGCCACCAGCAACCATTCACACACACACACACCCCCCAACCCCCCTGCAGATTGCTCAGGTAATGACCATATTTACACATGAATTGATGCTAATGATAGCCAAAAGACTAGCCAGTTAGCATCCACTTGGCTAAAGGAGGGTTACAAATCTCTGGGACTTCTAGTGCTAAAGGCTTAACAGTAATAACCTGCAGAAAGAATCACTGAAAAAGTGCTGTTGGGCTATTATATCAGTTCTCCTAGAACGCCGTTCAGGCAAATTTGTGCAATTCATCAAATTTGAGAACCAGAAATAGCTGTGGAATTATTGTTTAATTATAGGATTACTGTTGCCATGTGGTTACTCGGAGATAAATTCAATGAACTTGAACTCTCTGTACGAGTTGATTTATCTCTTGTACACATTTCACTATGTATAGGCCATGATACAAGTCATCTAAGCACGTGGTCACCTTTTGACAGCTTCCACCTTGCCTTTCCCTCTCACAGCTACCCAGTGGGGCCACCTGTCATGGACAAATGGAGGTTAGTGGTGGGACTTGTACGTAAAAGCGTATGCCTTTCCTGTCAGAGGGATGGTGGGCTACGAGCACTTCTGCTCACTGACAGCTCATGATGGCTGTACACACAGACATCTGTCACATGGTAACAGCACACCCTGTCCTTCACCGGTCAAGATGACAGGCCCTTGGGTCAACTTTCTGCAATAAGCCTTTTCTTAAATTACACCTAGTGTTGTGGAGTGAGAACTGGTTGCATTTTTGAAAAATAAATAAATAAATAAATACTAGTACTTAATGGTCTTCATGACATTCAGTTTTGTTAATGTAGTTCCAAACATAGGTTTGGGAGGATCCTAAACATTCAGTCCTGTCGATCATCATTACGAGCGTATATAAGCAGCAGTCACTGCGTCATCCTACTGCAATTCTTCCAGCATCCCTCCTCCTCCCCATCTCCTCCTCTATTTCTCTTATTCTCCCTCTATGCAGTACTGTTATAGGGGTGTTTAACTCGGAGCTCAAGCCGAGCCTCGGATTCGAGCCTCCTTCAAGGACAGCAAGCCAAGTTTGTTTTACCATTAACCATTCAAACTGAATGGGCAGGTGAACTTGTGAAATGGCTCCTGAATAGCTCCATTCTATCTTCTCAAAAATACTTTAGACAGCGTTTCCTGCACAGCAGGGATCTGCCAATGCAGAATCTACAGCAAAAGAAATCATGTTTTAGCCGAGTTGTGGATTTCAGTCTGAATTGAATGTGATGAAGAGTATTACTTCATGTGCTAACAGAACTGTTAATGCAATTGTGAAGTGTGTATTTTTTTATTTTAAGATGTTAAAATATTCCTAGCTTAGCTAGAACTATAAGTAAGCCACTGTGACACTATACGTAAAAATTGCTCTGTTTGCTCTGTGAGCAATATTGGCTCAAACAATGGCATGAGGTTTGGGGCAGAACTCATGGGATAATAAAGTGCCCATCGAATGCCCACTTCAGAATCTCGTAGTAAGTAATCTGGGGACTTTTTGGCTACTGTTTTTCAAATACTACGTTTTCAGACATACTACTCATTTGGTGTACTGTTTTTTGAATGCTATACAGTGGGGAAGTTTTCATTTCGGATGCAGCATATGCGTTTCGTCACCTAATGGGAGATGGGGGAGTATTCATAAAAAACTGTTTATTTTGTCATTTTATGTTTAAATTAAGCATAAATTCTACACTGCAGCTTTAAAAGAAGCAGAAGCTTACAATTACAATTTTCATCTCTACTTAACCTGCGGTCACTGTGATTTTGCCATGTAAGACATGTTTGTTGATCAACATATTTTGTTTATCCTGGATTAACATTACTGTCTGAAAATTTAGTCCTAACCCTATCCCTACACCTAAACCTAATCCCACCCATAACTTATTTCTAAATCAGAGGGAAATAACAGGTGAATAACACTGTTAGCACCAAACCATGGTTCTAGTACCTCAAATCTGATTGGTTGATTGGAATGTTGTTCCAACAATGATGTTAATCCAGGAAAATGTACTTGCTGAAATCACGTTCATCATTAAAGGGTTAGTTCACCCAAAAATGAAAATTCTGTCATTAATTACTCACCGTCATGTTGTTCCACACCCGTAAGACCTTTGTTAATCTTCGGAAGACAAATTAAGATATTTTTGATACAATCCGGTGGCTCAGTGAGGCCTTCATTGACAGCAAGATAATTAACACTTTCAGATGCCCAGAAAGCTACTAAAGGCATATTTAAAACAGTTCATGTGACTACAGTGGTTCAACCTTAATGTTATGAAGCGACGAGAATACTTTTTGTGCGCCAAAAAACGAAATAACAATTTTATTCAACAATATCTAGAGATGGGCGAATTCAAAACACTGTTTAATGAAGCTTTGAAGTTTAACAAATCTTTTGTTTTGAATCAGTGGTTCGGAGCGTGTATCAAACTGCCAAAGTCACGTGATTTCAGTAAAAGAGGCTTCGTTACATCATAAGTGTTTTGAAATTTCAATGGTTCACCACTGGGGGGCGCGACTTTGATACACACTCTGAACCACTGATTCGAAACAAAAGATTTGTAAACTGTAGTCACATGAACTGTGTTAAATATAGCTTTCTAGGCATCTCAAAATTTGTAAATTATATTGCTGGCAATGGAGGCCTCACTGAGCCATGGGATTTCATCAAAAAATATCATAATATGTGTTCCGAGGATAAACAAAGGTCTTAAGGGTGTGGAATGACATGAGGGTGAGTAATTAATGACAGAATTTTCATTTTTGTTCTGTTTGTGTCAGAAAACCGGCAGAAAGTCAAACTCACAATAGGCTACTTTAACAAACGGAGATAAATGAAGACTACCAGTGATTGCCTGAAACACATTGAGGTTACAGATTAAGTATACAGATCTGCTAATGTCTTTAGTCTTGCAAGAGCATTTTTACTCTGTCCTTTGAGCATTTTCATTATGCTAAGTATATTAAAAGCTTTCACCTCTGAATTACAGTGAAGATGAAAAGATGATTTACTTAGAAAAATGACAGAGATAGAGAGTGCTACAGGGCCTACTTTTGTAAGATATGATGCTACAGAAAGTCATTTTTGGACATGAACATAGGACGTCTTAATCTGTTCACAGAGCCAACCATGAAATGAACATTTTCTTCCTTTCCTTTTTTTTAAGTTGAGTACCCTGTCCATTTTTCATTTAGATATTCCTGCAGTTTAGAAAGCTCAGATGACAGCATGTATGAGGCAAGCAAAACTGCAACAAACTCGTATAATGGATCGCTGCGCCAGCACAGCACCTTTACATATCAAACAGTAGAAGTTTCTGAGTAAACAGTGATTTTTGAGCTGCGCTTGCATCTACATGATCACAATGGATCTCCTGTTCAGTCTCAATGTCAGAGGTATGAAGTAGCATATTTCCTGAAGTATAAGGACAATTTAAGTTAAACATTAAAGAATTAGTTCACTTTAGAATTAAAATTTCCTGATAATTTACCCACATGTCATCCAAGATGTTTATGCCTTTCTTTCTTCAGTCGAAAAGAAATTACAGTTTTTCAGAAAAACACTCCAGGATTTTTCTCCATATAGTGGACTTCAACAGCTACCAATGGGTTGAAGGTCCAAATTGCAGTTTCGATGCAGCTTCAAAGTGTTCTACACAATCCCAGACGAGGAATAATGGTCTTATCTAGCAAAACAATCTGTCGTTTTCTGAAAAAAAAAGAAAAATAAATAAAAATGTATACTTTTTAACCACAAATGCTCATCTTGCACTAGCTCAGCGATGTGCCACGCATTATGTAATCACGTTGGAATGGTGAACTCCATCTCATTTTCTCCTCCAACTTCGAAATTGTCTGACTTCATTGTTTTACCTTTTTTTTTGTAAAGGCCATTTGACTTGTCTTTGCACATTCACTTTGTAAACACTTGCTCGATACTTCCGACTATGTCACGCATGACCTTTCCAACATGATTATGTAATGGTTGGCGCATCACAGAGCTAGTGCAAGACGAGCATTTTTGGTTAAAAAGTATATAATTTGTTTTTTTCGCTAGATAAGACCCTTATTCCACAGCTGGGATCATGTAGAGCCCTTTGAAGCTGCACTGAAACTGCAATTTGGACCTTCAACCTGTTGGTAGCCATTGAAGTTCACTATATGGAGAAAAATCCTGGAATGTTTCCCTCAGAAACCTTAATTTGTTTTCAACTGAAGAAAGAAAGACATAAACATCTTGGATGACATGGAGGTGAGTTAATTATTGGGAAATTTGAATTCTAAATGAACAAATCCTTAAAGTAAGTAAGAAAATCAGGATTAAATGGCATAAAGCTCACTTACTCTAAGGCAGGGATGCCCTTCCTGGAGATCGACCTTCCTGCAAAGTTCAGCTCCAACACAACTAAACCAGCTAATTAAGATGCTGCAAAGTTTTATTACAGCTACCTAAAATAACCATAATTGAACAGGAGAAAACTGAGGGAAGACAATTTGTTGCTCTGTTAAGAAGAGTTGAAAGTGTCTAGACAGATGACTCCCCCTCAGAGGAAAAGGAGACTGACTCATTAAATCCCACTGCGAGGCGAAGACAGGGATAACTTAAGACAGATTAATGCCAGAAACAAGACCCATTACCACTCTGAACAGGGGAAAAAAAAGAAAAAAATCTGACAAAATAACTCTAAGAAAATGGTAGTATCTAGAAAGGTGAATGGACTCATCTCAGCACTTCTTCTGCAAACAATGACATCCATGACTGAACAAAGTGTGCCTGACTAAATGCAAGTGACAATTAAGACAAAACTAGCGACCTGGAGGAGTTACATGTGAGTCTAGCTTTTTTCTGCCTCGGCAAAAACAATCAAAATATGAAATCATGATGAACTGGACAGGGAACGAATCTAAGTGGTTTTAGTGTACTAAAAGCAAACATCCTTAATTAAGCGAAATGTCTCACATGCATTAGTAGAATATAAAAAGCAAATGATGTGCTTTCACAACCTCTGCTATGATAGTCCATAAATTACTTTGAACCGCACAATTTGAAAAAAGAAAAGAAAAAAGGAAATGGTATAAATTATTAAGCCTTTCATTCATAAGCAGGAAACATTTCACAAACATTTCCAAATGCCACCAAAAGGGTCATCATCTTCCCTGACTGAAAGAAAACAAATGATATAAAAGTATAAAAGTGTAGGGGCATAATAGTACAGATTGTATGCTTTTAAAGAACAAGGGGGTGGATATTCATTTAGTATCTAAAATGCCATTAACTTCATTACCTGTTAAGTATGTGACAAAAACAATTATTGGCCCATAATGTGAAAAATGTAAGCAGCCATTGATCTAAAGACTTCTATCTCCATGTTTTATCAAAAAACAAAATTATAAGAAATCAGTTAGAATTAATCAAATTAAGTCAAGCATTTAAAATGTGTAAAAATAGCAAACATTACAAAAACCACAAAGTGACATAAAAAGCAAAGTGCTGAACTGCCCAACTAAATGAAACAATAATAAATAAATAATAAATTCTTGTTAATTCTTGTGTTTCTTTCCTTCAGTGATTCTGCTTGTTATCATCAGGTGTCTGCAATGTTGGCAATAAAAAAATAGTTCATAATTCATCTTTGATGTCTGTCTGTTATTCAGATAAATTTTACTTGTTTTAAATTGTTGACATTTAAGTAATTCATCTGATTAATTGTAACTCAATTCTATTTGTTAAATTTAATTAATAATATTGCTTGTAATCTGTTGCCAAAAATGTATGGAGCGTATTACTTTAGATAGATAGATAGATAGATAGATAGATAGATAGATAGATAGATAGATAGATAGATAGATAGATAGATAGATAGATAGATAGATAGATAGATAGATAGATAGATAGATAGATAGATAGATAGATAGATAGATAGATAGATAGATAGATAGATTTGTTAAAACAAGTGGTACAACATTTTCTGTAATTGTCAAAAAAAGGCCATTAATTGATATTTTATAGCACATTATCCTAGCAATGTTCTGATATCCTGCGGCAGGAGCACGAGCAGTAAAATCCCCAACACTGGAGATCCAGATTACACACTATTGTCTTTTATGAGGTCTCTTTGCACAAGGCAACAAACCCAGGACCCTTTAGCCTCCCCAAGTCTCCTGATGTACTGCAGATTTGGCCAGTTATTCATCATTTGATCTGCTCAAATCGCTCTGCCTCCCACACTCTCAAAACGTCAAACTGATTCATGTATTCATTATCCAGCGCCGAGGATGCATGCCTAAGCTCGTACACTCTCTTTCTCTCCCGGTCCCTATATCTCGCTATTCTTATTCGTCTTCTTCCTCCTCCTTATCTCCCTCTGTCTCTTGTTCTCCCTGGCTCACACGCAGCTGCTTTATGTTTCTGCTTGGTCTCATGTTTCTCCATAAGAAGAGGAGTTATAATGATCCATGTCTCTGAAGACATAGTAGATAATAGACTTTCCCTGTGAACATAACCGATAAGCTTAACCAGCTACTGTAGCCTTATCAAAGGCGATCTACTGCTTTTCACATACATCTTGGGTAGAACTAGCATGCTGCAGAAGGGAAGCACATGTTCCACAGACTTTACTGGATGTTTGACCAGAGTAACCTTGGCAATAAGAGAACAGCTGCAGGGCTGATCCAGGATGGAGGGGAGTCTCCTTTGAGCTGGGTGTCCTCTCAAATCTCCTGTCTTATATGGCCTCCCCTTCCCCCTTAACTCATGTCCTGGAGAGGAAGTGTAGCTCCGTCAGCTTCACTGTGAGCACAGCTATATTTAACGCCCAATGAAATATTTATCCTCAAGCTGAGACACAGGAGGATGTGCAGAGCCAGCATAAATGGGAGGAGACTGAGATACAAGAAATTGAAAAAGAGACGGGGTGAGGAAGTGCTGGGATGAGGGGTCTGGATCGCCTGTACAAAAAACATGTCAATGCACAAAAGCAGAACTGACAACTGTGTATGTAGCTATTTGAGTTGCTGCACTTGCTGTACTTTCTCCTTTTCAGAATTGTAACTCTTTTCACACTCATTTAATTCACCCAGCAACAATGTCCAACATTTCAAACTATATATTGTTTAATAGCATTCTGTGATGAGAAAAAAAGAGAAGTAATTAAATGGCCCACTTCCTTGGTCTTGCTAAGAATTAGCATTTCCTATAAACATACCTTTAGCATAATGTGACAGCTTGATTGTAAATGATGCACAAAAAATGAGTGATTAACTGTGAATTTTGTTTTCCTTCAAATTGTATAAGCCTTATTAGTCTCTTCACTGACACTGTTGTCTCTTTGGAACCAAGTACACTTACTTTTGAAGGTTTTTGATAAAATTACATGATTATTTCACACTAAAGTAATCATTTAAAATATCATAATTAAAGAAATATGCCACTGGAGACTGTGTGTTACAGCTAATTTACCATGGCTATGGGGTATTCTTATGATTTTACAAAGACTTAAAATGAAAAATATTCCCTGAGACAGAATTTGCCTGTAGTAGAAGAAACACCCAATTGTGAATTCAAATTCATCTTTCGACAGAAGCAAATGTCTTGATTAAACACGCAACATGAATTACTGGTTCAAAATCCTTTGTTGGTCCTGGAAAAATACTCTTTTGAAACAATCATAACCCTAATCCTAACCTTAAACCTAGCCCTAAATATCACCCCCTCCCTAAAATCTGATTGGTCGCATTGTTGTTCAACAGGAACATGTCCTACTTGGCTAAATCACGTTAAGCTCAATGAAACACATATCCTTTTGCATTCAGAAAATCAGGTTCAAGATGACTAACATTCACAGCTTATCAACAAACAACATGACCTAGATCTCAGGTCTCAGATGAGCAATATATCTGAAACCAGGAAAATGAAACGGAAAGGACTGTCTGAATTATGAAAGCTCAGACCCTCTCCTGTTTGCTGTCATTGGGAAGCTAGGATAAAGGCAGTACTCCTCTACCGGTCTACTACAATTTTTTTTTTTTTTTTTTAAACGGATGAGACATACTGGAGTGGAAAGATATCAGCGAGTTACAAGTATAGGTGCGCTATGGTTATTTATTCTTTCTCCCTGTATCCGTCTCTTTTCATTTTCTCTTAGAGCACCAGACAAATCAGAAGAGTGATTTCTCCACTACCCTCTGGAGTGAAATGTGATTCAGCAGTGGGCAGTGAGGTAGTGTATATTCTCAGCAGTGTATGTGCGTGAGAGAAGCAGCAAGCAGGGTGTGATGTACTGCTAGCAGGTGGCCTGGTTTTAGTATGCACGAAAGGATGGAGAGAGGAGTATGTGCATGCCAGTCTCAAAGTGTCTCTCTTCCTGTCTCTTTGCTCCCTTTCCCTTGGCTCTGCTCCCAGCATATGGCTCAAAGATGGGCATCCACAGGGCACGCATTAGGACCCACTGACACATAAACCAACAGGCCTGATGCAAGACTGACCACACTGACCTTTTTTTGCTCCAGATGACTGTGTCCAGTGCTTGCTGTTTGTTTGCTTGTGAGCATTAGCATCAGTGCACAGGCCATTCATGTGGGCGAGGTGATAATATTAATGTTAATTAATCAATTGAATCACAATTAATCGCACCTATATTGATGTGCAGAGAAAAGCTCACGATTTAAGACACAACATTACATATCATGCCATCTGCTGAGTATTTTTTGCAATAGGACACTGCTGTCGGGATGAAGAATAGTATTAAGATTTGGCCGCAATCTAATCTCCATGTTAGTATGCTCATCCGAACTGTGGTTCACTTGAATTCGTCCAAACAAACATATGAGGCGCCAGCTCTCTGGATTCCAGAAAAGAGGATTACAAGGTTGAAACTCAGCACACCCTCCACCCATTTTCTGCATGGGCTGGGCAGATATAATCATCCTGACACACTCTAAACAAATGAAGGGTCACGCTCCCTGCCTCCTTGGAGTGTCTATCATGGGGCCCCTGGGTGCGGGTGAATTTGAGTGACACTGACTCTGAATGTGTGTGATCCTGTTTAACCTCTGTGCCCTGCCAAGAGTCAGGCTCCCTGCCTATTTAGTATGCAGACCTGTGACATTCATCCAACCACAGAGAATGAGAGATGGACTACTGCCAGGCAACACAGAGGAGAGGAGATGAGGAGAAGAGACGATAGAAGGAGAGGGAACAAAAGAGGAGGGGGAAGGAGGTTAGATAAGAGGAGAGAGGAGGTTAAAGAAGAGGAGGAAACAAGAAGGGAGGAGAGGGAATGAGATGAGGAGTGGGAAAGAGAGGAGACAGGAAGAGAACAGAGGAAGAGGATGAGAGGAGAGAAAATGGAGAAGAGGAGAAGAGACTAGATGGGAGGAGAGACTATAGGAGGAGGTGAGAGGAGAAATGGGTGGATAAGGGGACAAGTGGAAAAAAGTAGAGGACAATAAATGACAGGAAGGGGAGGGAGAGACTTGGAGGAGGCAAGAGGAGAAAAGATAACCTTTTAACTTTTCTCCTCTTGCCTCCTCCTAGTCTCTGTGAGGGAGTCAAGATGGGAGGAAAGACTGGGAGAGACTAGTAGGAGGCAAGAGGAGAGGAGAAGAGGAGATGAGAGGGAAATCAAGGGTGGAGGGGAGAAAAGCAAAGAAGAAGAGATGAACCTAGAAGAGAGGAGAGGGTAGCCGGCAAGGAGAGGAGAGGAGAAAAAACAAAGGAGACGGGAGGAGAGGGAATGAGACAAGTCAAGAGAAGATGAAAGGAAAGGAGACATAAGGAGAACAGAGGACTGGGTGGAGGGGGGTAGAGATATAAGACAAAACAAGACATGAGGAGAGTAGAGAAAAGTGGAGGAGAGACCAGATGAAAGGAGGTGGGACAAGAGACTAGGAGGTGGGGAGAGGAGTGGAAATTGGAGAAGAGATAAGATGAGAGGAGGTGGTCGAAAAGACCAGGAGAAGAGGAGAAACAAGATTAGAGGAGGTGGTCAAAGATACCAGGAGGAGAGGAAAGACCAGCAGGAGAGGAGAGGATAGGATAGGTGAGGAAAGACAAGATGAGAGGAGAGGAGGTGGTTAAAGATACCAGGAGGAGAGGAAAGACCAGCAGGAAAGGAGAGGATAGGACAGGTGAGGAGAGACAAGACGAGAGGAGGTGGTCAAAGATATCAGGAAGAGAGGAGAGGGGAGGAGGGACCAGGAGGGGAGGAGAGGAGAGACAAGCGGAGGTGGTCAAAGATACCAGAAAAATAGGATAGGAGAGGAGAGGAGAGACAAGATGAGAGGAGGTGGTCAAACATACCAGGAGGAGAGGAGAGACCAGGAGGAGAGGTAGGATAGGATAGGTGAGGAGAGACAAGATGAGAGGAGGTGGTCAAAGATACCAGGAGGAGAGGGGAGGAGAGACCAGGAGGAGAGGAGACAAGATGAGAGGAGGCGGTCAAAGTTACCAGGAGGAGAGGAGAGGATAAGATATGAGAGGAGAGGATAGGATATGAGAGGAGAGGAGAGGATAGGAGAGGAGAGGAGAGGAGAGGAGAGGAGATTAGACAAAAGGAGACAACAGAAGAGGAAAGGGGCGGAAAAGGGAGCAGATGAGGGCCAAAGATTAGGCAATGTAAGAGGAGACAAGATGAGAACAGATGAGAGGGGAGGTGACAAAAGGAGAAGAGACAAGATAGGACGAGAGCAGAACAGACCAGCCTATGAGAGGAGAAAAAAGGAATAGCCCTTGTTGCTGTGCTCACTTTCTTTCTTAGTATCGCTCCTCTTCCCTCCTGCCTGAGATTTTCATTAACCAACAGCCCTGTGATTTACGAGCAGGAGCCCAGCTGAAGGTGGGGGAGTCTAGCCTATGTGCATATGCACTTCAGCAAACACACACACAGACACCTCTGCTCAAATGCACACAGATGTGCTGCTAAAAACATACCCTGAAACACAAACACACAATATATACACTGCATCCGATTTGCATCAGTTGTGTTTGTAAAATGGCTCTTTTCACAGTGGGCAGCTGCAATTATCTTCACTTCATTTTTTGATGAAGAACCAAAGATAAGATTTAATTGAGAGTACACAAATTTGATGAAACAATCTGTCTCTGAGTGGCTCACTTCACACAAATTTAAAGGTGAAGTGTGTCAATCTAGCAGAAACAATCAGAACTTTGAAAATAAGGACTGTTTTTAAACAAAAAATGGCTTCCAACATCTTCCATTTTTCAGTTGGGTAGTCCCAGCCCAAAATCTAAACTGCTGTTATGTTCAGCCAATTGCAATTCTGTTTGGTGCCACTAGTGCCACATAAATTACACACTTCACCTTTATGCTGCAATCATTTCAGTGAGAGAGAGCAAATTATGTACTCAGAATTGTCAAGCCCATCTTACATGTTTTCAGCCAACATCAAACCTGTTTAATCACATTTGAACTGTACTTATACAAAACAGAGTTGCTTTAACAAAATATAAATCTGGCAGAAAGTACTGACTGATACAGCAGAGTAGGCCAAGCTGATTAGTTGGCCGACATTTAGATATTTTAGAGATTACCAGCATTCACTGGCGTCTGCTGGATATCCGGAGTCTAAGATTTAAGACTGACATTTCCTATTTTGAAATATTTAAATGTTAATTTAAAGCTGCAATATGTAAATTTTTTGCAGTAAAATATCCAAAAACCACTAGGCCAGTGTTATATATTTTGTTCAGTTGAGTACTTATAATATCCCAAATGTTTCCAACTATTTGTAAATCGTGAGAAAACTGCAATTTTAACCAAGGCTCCGGGACGTGAGAGGAGTCGCTTGTGAATTGCGCAATACCCGTGTTACCCTCAGTTTCCGGTTTTATTTTGTAGAAACCATGGAAACACCAAAGACACTTTAATATATTACATTTTTTAATAGACAAGGGAACAACAAAGTTTGGTTACATTTATAGACAGAAAACAATTGTTATATAGCTCAACACGTTTAGTCTTATTGTTTAAATCTAATTTTCTTGTACCATGCTTTACCATGCCTCAGAGAAAAACACTATTTTGTGAAGTAGCTAACATAGCATAATCAGATGCAGCTTTATTTTTAGTAACAGTAATACAGAATTTTCTCCATCATACAATACGTTTTAAAATTAATTATATGCCATGTATCAACACAAGCCATCCAGCATTTAATATGATATTCTAAAATCGATCTAACTTACTGCAGTGTGCCTCAGACAAGTGTCTCACAGCAGTCGCCGAGCAAATGCACAGAGTAATGTTATAACAACATTTTCAACACTCTCAAATGTATCTAATATAATAAACAGAGCTGCATTACCTCATACTCATGACCGGAAAAGCGGAAGCGTCGCAGGCAACTGTGGCATAATAAAAGCTTTGCTGCTCGTGAGGCGTGTGTTGTGCAATCGCTCCAGTGGCCTCGTTCCCTCACTCCCACGACACTCTGTCCTGCTCTGCTTCATACTACAGTAACGTTAATAATCGCATCCATGAACATGATTTCTGCCCGAGTCCTATCCCGATTTATTTACACCAGCTCTGAGGTGAAGACCACATGTCCCAAGATTCTGGGCTCAAACTTGGGCGTCATCAAGCTAGGCCTTTGTTTTGAATAGGCGCCCCCTAGCGGATGGAAAAACTACATAGTGCACCTTTAACTTCGACATTTATTTGTACACTGCATTAAATGACATCTTGTATATATTACTATAGAATTTTAAATAAAATTTGTTTAATTATATGATTTTATCTACATCTACACAGGCCAGTACCAATACCACTATTAACATTACTATGGACTTTTTGAGGTGTCAAAGTGGTCATTGCAAAGGCAGTCATTGGATAGACAGACATCTCTCAGATTTCATCAAAAAGATCTTAATTTGTGTTGCGAAGATGAACAAAAGTCTTATGAGTTTGGAACAACATTGAGGGTAAGTAATTAATGAAAGAATTTTTTATTTTGCTAACCCTTTAATATTTAAATGATCAGACTGCTGTTTTTGTTTGTCATTAATTAGCAACAATTACAGAACATGATCAATCTTACATCTTTTAATTTAAATAAACTTACAACAATCATCACATAAACCCAGTATAATTAATATCACATTTAGGCTTTGCCTTTATTTAGCATGAATAATGTAGTCCGTCAGCGCTCTCAGTTTGAAATTAAGGGCCTCTTCATTTTATTTACTTTGAAGCGTATTTTATGCATTAGTTTTTTTGATAAATGAGTAATAAAATCACTAGTTAATATAATATTTTATATGTACATACTTCACATTCCATATTAATGGCATTAAAATGTAATGTAAAATATGCAGATATATTCTCAAAATAACAATATATACAACTGTGTGTGTGTGTGTGTTTATATGATTTGTGAGGACACAAATTTGTATAATGACAAGGCTATTACACTGGTATTACAATGTAAATGTGGTTTATGAGGGCATTTCCTGAGTCCTCATATTAAAATGGTGTAAAAAATAGTAAACAATGTTATGTTTTAGTTTTCTGTGATGGGTACAGTTTGCCTATGGAATGTCCTCATAATGATAGGTGCACCAACATGTGCGTGTGTGTGTGTGTAGATAGATATAGACACACGTTCCCGATATAAGCACTGGATCAACTATATGCTACTATTATAACTACTAGCAGATAGTGAGAGAGAAATAGTTATTTATAAAGAGCAGAGAAACAGGCACAATTTAGTGAAAGAGTGCTAGTGAAAAACAGACCACTTCCTGGAAGGACATTTAAAAACGTTAGCCCTGACACACAAAATGTAGCTTCAGACTGATGGACTTGCTTTTCAAAATGGTTTCCACCAGAGCGCAGCACTCCTACTAGACATATTTATCAAAAATGTTCTGCTCTGAGGCATGTTGTGATTTTTGCAAAGCCAGCTCCACACTCTAACAAAAACATCCGTTCAGGGGTGGAGTGTGTGACACAGGCAGATACGCCGGGAGATTTTGTGTCTGCATCACTCCGCCAGCTCTGAGGAGACAAATCGAGTTAATTAGCTTCAGCTTTTTCAAACCTCGAACCTGAAGTAGGTGTTTGCTTTTGTTCTGCTTAGAGCCGGCTATGAGTTTGCATGGGGAGCAACACAAACAGTCCTCCCTGTTCCCTTAATCTTGCTCTGCATGGAGCATTCCTATTCCACCTGAGCTAAGAGGTCTGTATGTTCACTTAGAGCTGAGATGAAATAGCTGCACTGAAACCATGTTTGTGAGCAAACAAATTATTTTGGGGGGAAATGAGATCTGTTCCTCAATTACATATCCGCCCCCTTCAATCTGCCTTCATTAGTAATTGCTTTCCTTTTCAAATTTTTCATATTCATACAAGGACAGCAGCTTTTGGAGCCCATTATTCACATGATCTAACATGGTTCTCTTCAATTTTTTTTCTCATCACTGTTACGCTAAACTCTGATATTGTGTCTTTTTATTATTTCCATTTGCTTGCTTGTGGGGAAAGTGAAATCCAATTGAATTGTGGGTAAATGTCCACTACTAACTCTACTTGGAGCTTTGTAAATTTCGAGAGTCGTGCTTGAAACATTGGGCTTGATTTGTTGTAGCATTAGTTAATGAAGGAGGACATGTTTTTCCTTCATTGTGCAATTTTGTGTTCCTCCTTCATCTGAGTGGGGACAAGAGGTGATAATCACCAAAATCAGACTAGCGCTTTCTCATTTTCTCTTGGAGACACACACACACACACACTCTCTCTCTATGGCTCTCTTTACTCTCTCTAATTCAAGCTTTCTATCTGTTTCTAGCAGAAAATCAGGGTGAAGCCAGGTGCCAGCAGCCTTTACTGCAGCCATCAGTTCACAGCTGAACTCACTGCAGCAGCCGCCCATGATCCCGCTTTCATTTCTGCCTCTATCTGATAGGCTACACTCCACTGCAGCCAGTTCATATAATTAACCTGTCAGCAGGATCAACCTGGGTTAGAATTTGCTGTCCAATCTCATATTGAACCAAAACATTCTCACAGCTTCATCCAACCAGAGAAAGACACTTTAATTTCAAAGACCATCCCTGACCTGCTCTTCCCTTTGCTCTGCAGGCGCATGCGGCAATTAATCTATTAGTCAATAATCCAATAATCTATTAGTATTGGTCAATCTTTATCTTCTTTGGAACTCTGGACACCATATTTGGTGTTCATTTTACTCATTCTTTGTAAGTGATCGATAAATTCTGCTAATAGGCTGAAATAAGATAAAAATCGATCAGTTACAATTAGTCAAACACTCTCTTTATATTTAGAACTACAGACAGCTGTTTCAGCTGTTTGACTTCAGCTTTACATTTTTTTTAAATGTAAAGTGAGTACCCTTACGAAAAAGAAGTTTATTCAAGTGTGCTTTTAGTATACTTCTTTTTTCAATTAAAAATGAGAAAGTATACTTACAGTCGACTTTTGATGTACTTCACAGAAATATACTTTATGTACTTGTCAGAAATATACTTAAAATTACACTTAAGTATACTTGACTTGTACTCAGAGAAATGTGTAAGTTTATTTGACGTATTGTACTTAATCTTTTGATGGAGATATACTTAAAAGTATAATTAATTAAGTATACTTAAAGTATGAAGTATTTTTAAGAATACTTGGCTTAGTTGTGTTTAATCTCTTGATTTAGTAGCCTAATAAAGGTGCTAAAGAGGATGTTTTGTTTTATACATTTTTGCAATATTACTTGAAACTGTCTTTACTAACTGATAAAAGACTATTTATTAGGTGCACTGAAAGGAATAATATTAATATACATCATCTGTGTACGAGGTAGGGCCTTAAAAACATCAGCCAATCATTTACGCGATCATCGCGTAAATGATTGGCCCTCTGGCTTGTCAATCACTGTCGTGACGTTCCTTGTGAGAGACGTGCGCGGATTGGCCCTCTGGCTTGTCAATCACTGCCGTGACGTTCCTTGTGAGAGACGTGCGCGGATTGGCCCTCTGGCGTGTCAATCACTGCCATGACGTTCCTTGTGAGAGACAAGTGCGGCTGCGCGCTCCAGTAACTTTCCACACTCCACAGGTGCCGCATGCAATGTTTTTGTCAGGAGACAGGAATAACAACTGCAGATTATGAGTTACCTGCGGTGAGTCCGACATAATGAATCCACAAACACGACACAGCGAATGCCGGTGGTAAACACTCGTGTTCCAATACTCGTACACGAGTTTTGGGAGGCGTTCCTTCGAAATGAGCTGTGAAGGAGGGGGGTTGTTCTTATGCATGTGCTCATTTCAAAAACTCAGTAACAGTCTTTGGTTTTATCAGTCGACGAAAAAAATCCTCTCTATCACCTTTAAATGCCTTTTCACATAGTTTTACATACTCTCTTATAAACTTACATTGTTTGAAAATATTTATTTATAAAGAAAACATAATAACTAGTAACGAGTAACTAGTTAATAACGAGTAACTAGTTAGAGCTAGTCCACATAGGAATTTACTTCAAATCTACTGTACCATTTTTTCAATGTTATACGGTAGGGGGCTCTATTACACTTCTGAAAGAGGGCCGAATCTTCTGATCAAAACACAGGCAAAGAAGAAACAGAAACAATCATTGTAAGATTGCTAACGCAAATGTAAAACAACGCGATCATCAACATTATACAGAAATCAAAACTGCCTAATGTTATCAAATGAAATGTTGTAGACATGAAGAGGAAACGACTGTAAAGCTTTGGAGGTGTTGATGGACTCGATCTACTCCATCTGTTTTGATCATCATTTAGGATCCCATCTGAAGTCTTTGACAAAAATGTGATTTTCTCAGCTTTTTAAAAAAAAAATACATTTTTTTTAATGAAACATCCACATTCAAGTGTTGATAAAAAAGGATGCATGAAGCCACAATAAAATGTTTTTAAAATGGAAAGCGTTAAAGCACAGTTAAAGGTATATTTAAAGTATATAAAAAAATAATACCTAAACAGGAACATAGTAGCATACTTAAAGTGCAAAAATATATATAAAGATGCTGTCATTTCTTTTTCCCATAAATATTAGAGACATCTTACATGTAAATCCCATTACAGTTACTTATCTCATAAAAATATTATTTGCATTACAGTACACTCAGGATTTGTCAATTTAAAAGCTAAATTTAACACCCAACAACAAATATTCAACCAAAATTAATATTTTAGCAAACCGCACTGCCTTTCTCTGTTATACGCCAACGTGCATACTTGCTCACTTCATGAAGTCTGTGAAGTTTAACTGAGACATACTGTCTGGATGAGCCTTAATGCAAAATGGAAATAATCGTGTGAACGTATAACATTACACTAGAGAAAAACACCTCTCAACAGCACACGCTCCTCAACTACAACCAACAAGAACTTCTTATGAGTGCCTTTAAAGCATTAAACAAAGTTCTCTCATGCTTTTGACAGCTTTTCCCACAGCAGTACATTCTGTGATAATTAGCCATTATTCAAATGTGTTTATTCCACATAAATACATCACTTCAGTGTTGTTATTGTGAACTAAAACTAATTTTCATTAATTAAAATAATGCTAAAATAAAATAAAATATAAATATTAGATGAAAAATAAAGTCCTCCTGTGGTGAAAATCAAGTTTTTATTGTTGTTTATATGTCTATGTGTGTTTTTTTTTAATATGCTTTAAGACAAACCATGTGCAAATTCATAAGTCAACACCATTGCTGAGTATTTTCTGTTTCTGGTGTTTGTGACATCACAAACTTACGATGTTATGTTACGATGTAACTATATGCCTTTGTCCACTGACGTTCTGAGTTGTTCAAAGCGATTCTAAGGATAGCTGTCTGACTCGCGAATGAGAACATGGCCGGTGTAACATTAGCAACACATTATTAGCTGTTTGATAATGTAGTCAAGCAAAAAGCTAATCGTATTAATTACCGTCATGTGTCCGACGTTGTAAAAAGTGATACCATCGTGCAGCGTTTACCTCAGTAAGTTGACCAAGTGGATCTCTGAGCTGAGTGGAGGCTGGGCTAATTAGCATATTTATATACTAGTTATTTTAAGGCATGGAGATTTTTTTTTTTTTTTTTTTTTAAAGGAGAAATGTTTAAATATGTAATTTTGGTGATCAAAGATGAGTTTTAAGGGATACAATTATACTAAATTGAAGTATCGCCTTGGCAACTTAATGAAATAAAATAAGTTGAAGTACTAAAATTGGTAATACAAAAATAAAATAAATATAGAAATATTTAAAAAAATTAAAACAAATTTAAAAAATGTCAAAAGCACAAAACTAAATTACTAAAACATCACTCAAAATATGAATAATAGTATATTATACTAAAATAACACTCACTTACGCCATAAATGCAAATAAGTTGACTATTTTCATCAATTATTCCAAATTTTATCGATGAGTTGTTGCAGCCTCCCTCACTGGACCAGTGCAAGATCACAATGCATGCCGGCAAACTCAAATTGCAATATGGGATGGGTTTGTAATGGGAACAGTGTTCTGTGAAGCGTACAGGGGCACCTATGCTAGCGAGAGGATGGCATTACTTAAGAATGGAGAGCGAAAGAGTGACAGGCGTCAGGGGACACGGCACGGCCCAGACGTGTATGGGACAGCCAACAGAGGCGGGAAATTAGCGAGTGAAAACAGATCCAATGAGGCATGAAGGAGCCTCTCCTCTCATTCGTTGGCAGTAAATGAAGCTCTTCCTCAGCCTAACTTCAGTCACGAGGCCCCGGGGCCCAGGAGGACGAATGAATGAGATGCCCGACAGGCAGACAGGGGAAAAACAGGAATGGGCCTCAGTAGGGACAAAGCAGAAATGTGTTTGTTTGGCAACCATGTTTGCTCTGATGGTGGATAGTTAAGAGAAGCCGTCCCCATTGAATCTTCAACAGGGATGGCTAATGTACATGAGGGTTTTATGTGTAATAGCGCTCACGGGGGAGATGCAACATAACTGCGGCTGTAAACACGAGTGAACGCGCATAAATGCGCAGGCAATCGTGAAATCAAAACTGATCTCTAAAGAAGGACAAATGCATGTCTATGCACTTATGCACATAATCACATGCACTTTCTGCCACGCATTCCGCTCATTTATTGCCACTGATTGGCTATTACACATCGCAGTCATGATTATGAGGCTGACAGCGAGGAAGCTCTCAACACAAACAATGCAGAGCTGGAGGCAATTTATATCTTCCATATCATCATCATTACAGTTATGATTGCTCTAACCTTTAGGGGCATATGGGGGGAGAAGTGTGGTACTTGTTTTAATTACGTCCACTGGGAGTTTGGTTAACCACTGTAACTATTGTTGCTTTCTGTACAAATTTTTACTTCAACATCCAGACACAAGAAATTGCTGCCTCTTAATCTTTCATTTTTCTTTTTGCACCATCCTTTTTTTATCCTCCACTTTTCTCCTGTTCACACAGACAGACAAGCACACATATACACAAAAGATGCATGGGCACATTCTCTTTGCTTGAATATTTGAGGAACACATCTCTGTCTGGAGCCTATCCGTCATTTCCAGGTGGCCGTCAGTCTGGCAGGTCAATGACAAATGGCAGACATGATGATAGGCTGGTTGTTCATGCCATATGACATGTGCATGTGTGTGTACATTGCTTGTGTGAGCAACATCTTTACTATCACTCAGCCTTTTCTGGCCTAAAGGGGATGGAACAACCCCTTTTTGTGATTTACTCAAATAGGATATGTTCCTTAAACATTCTTGATGGTCCAACATTACTATCAATTATAGGACTGTCAACTGAAGAAAATGATATGATGTGATATGCAGATTAATCAAACTAAATGCATATCATTATCTGTTTTCAAAAAACAGACGGGCAAATAACTGAATAGACATTATAAAACGTGATTTTGAAAGTCAATATAGTATGTTCTATTCAGATTATAGGGTTAAGGTTGGGTTTATAGCTGTGGTTAGGGGCATGAACATCATTATCATCAACCTATTTCTCAATGACTTTAGGGGAAAGTTATTGAAATGCCCTCCATGACCAGAATGATGTTGATCCTGCAGATGTTCTACTTTGGTAAATCACATCATGACAGTTTTGTGACCCGGCTCAAAAAAAGGACTCAAAAAAGAGGACAAAACAACCATAAGGCTTGTGCAGTACCAGAGTCCTTCACAGCCAGACACCTCAGCATTGACTAACATTGACAGTTAAAGAGATTCAGTGACGGCTGGTGCTTTTTAAAAGTGCCAGAGCACAGATGTCACTTATCACTGGCAAAATGTGTACTCAGATCTAGTTCATTTTGATGTCTGTAATGTTGCTCCTAAAAGCTTCTCAAACTAACAGTTAAATTACTTAATGAAAACAACTGACAACTCAGAACTGTATTTTACTGTATTTATTATCTCAACATTTACAAATGGCACTAGGCAAAAGACACAATTATGAATACTTAAGTAAATGTGCTATGACAGACTTTAACTATGTCTCCCTCAAAGCACTCTGTGTTTGGTGGAGTTTTTATTTCCAAATTTTGTCATTTGGATGGAGGGACAGACAGATGGATAGATTGACTGATTGATTGATTAATTGAATGATTGACAGATAGAGTGATAGAGTGATTGACAGAATGATAGAACGATAGATGGAATGTTAGAACGATAGATAGAACGATAGATAGATAGATAGATAGAGCAGAATTATATAATAACAGAACAATACAATGATAGAGAGAAAGATAGAAAGACAAATAGATAGATAGATGGATAATGAACAGAATGATAGAATATTAGAACAATAGACTGACTGACTGATAGACTGACTGATAGAATGAAAGAACAATAGATAGAACGATAGATTGATAGACAGACAGATAGATAGAATGATGGATGGATGAATGAATGGATGAACTGATAGATGGATGAAATGATAGATAGATAGACGGACAGACAAATAGATAGAATGGATGAGTAGATACTGTAGATAGATAGATAGATAGACAGACAGACGGATGGACGGACGGACGGACAGACAGATAGATATAATGATGGATGGATGTGTGATAATTGGATGAATGGATAGATCGATAGATAGATAGATAGATAGATAGATAGATAGATAGATAGATAGATAGATAGATAGATAGATAGATATATAGACGGACAGACAGAGATAGAATGGATGAGTATATTGATAGATAGATAGACAGAGACGAACGGATGGACAGACAGACAGATAGAATGATGGATGGATGAATGAATGGATGAATGGATAGATGGATGAAATGATAGATAGATAGATAGATAGATAGATAGATAGATAGATAGATAGATAGATAGATAGATAGATAGATAGATAGATAGATAGATAGACTGACAGAAAAATAGATAGACAGACGGACAGATGGATGGACAGTTGGACAGACAGATAGATAGAATGATGGATGGATGAATGAATGGATAGATGGATGAAATGATAGATAGATAGATAGATAGATAGATAGATAGATAGATAGATAGATAGATAGATAGATAGATAGATAGATAGATAGAAAAATAGATAGAAAAATAGATAGAAAAATAGATAGACTGACAGAAAAATAGATAGATAGACAGACGGATGACAGATGGACAGACAGACGGACAGACAGACAGATAGATAGAATGATGGATGGATGAATGGATAGATAGATAGATAGATAGATAGATAGATAGATAGATAGATAGATAGATAGATAGATAGATAGATAGATAGATAGATAGATAGATGATAAAGATTTTTAATGTATCTTTAAATAAATTTGTCATGAAAAGAAGTTTTTATGACAGCCATCATGTAAATGTTCACATTTCAACAAAGAAATGAAATAGAAACGTAATTATATGATTAGAAAGTTGGTATAAAATGGCCTTATGTATCATTTAAGTAAGCAATAAGGTACAAGAGGGGTGCGATAGTTAGTTAGCTAGTTTCTGAATGCTTTTAAACTGTGCTCTCACTACAGACTGGCACTAATGGTGTGAGAACAGAAATGAAGTGACAACCAAACTGACACAGACATGCCTCCAGTCACAGCAGTCCTACTCTGAACCATAACGGATCAGGCAGCTGTAACATGTTCCCAGTCAAACACACCTTTAGGGGCCAGAGCAGACAGGTTCATAACCAATGCACACGTGGGACAATGCATGACGTATGCAGGCCAGAGTTGGCCCTCGAGTTTGCTGAATCAAAAACGGTCAAAGATCAAAGACACACACAGCAGTGACACACTGTCTAAGCCAACTGAAGCACCCCTATGGACAGTTCCCAGATGATCAGGAACGCACTGCTTGAGCCACAGAATAAAACTGCTTACTACACTGGATTACTTTGCATCCCAAAGGTGCAGATTTGAGGCTTTGTATGAGAACACACCAAATCCTCACTGGATTTTCAGGACAATACAATATGTACTCATCTCTTCACCAATTCCTCTTGCAGTGCACAGCAGAGGAAACAACATGCTGCCTGCCATTGCTGAGTCATACTTTAAGTCCTTCTAACATAGTTCTCTCATACTGCTACTATAAGTGAATCAAATCAAAGCTTATGAGATTTCACAAAAAACATATTAAAATGGTAATATTTATATACAACTTGTTTGATTTTATTTGTGTTGATAATTATATCTAGAAATGAACGGAATTGAAACAATTGAATGCAATTGTTTTGGTTATGTTGTTAATTTTAAACTTTAATATTATAGTAATGTACCAAGTTAGAGGGTTCCCTGTATAGTTTATTTTTTCCATGATTTTTTTCCATGAGAAAAATATGACTAAATTATCTAAATTTTCTTTAAATTAAACTCAAAACTGCAAATTAAATCCAGCGACCAATAACTGTCATATTTTACTGTATTTTTGCTTTCTCCTTCTGCACTGGGATTTGTGTTTATAAGTCAAACATGAACTGGAATAACATTGAGACTCCAGGGCTACTTTCTAACTGAACTTGTTGTCCAACATTCAAGGTGAAATAGATAAAAAGTTCACAAAATATGTTCTCTTTATAAATTACTGTACATAATACTGCTTCACAGCTGCAGGTAGAACAAATAACAGAATGAACAATGGGTCAAAAGAATGTTATTGCAAAATAACTGAAATATATACATCTGCTGTGAAGCCAATGAAAAATGTTTTGTCCAGTCAGACTAACTTTGTATTATTTTTTTCTTAAATAATAGAATCTGTAAGCTAGATATTAATTATTTATAAAACGGTTAATTCCTGTCCTTGATTCTGATTGGTCAATTCACGATAAAACAAGCTATAACTGCTTTACCCAACGGTTCTGTGTATCACTACACACACACCACCCTTGGCAACCACTCTTAGCAATGTAAACTGTTTGTTCTCAGTTAAAATTGTTCATTGAAGCTTACTGTTTTGAACTAGAAGAGTATTGTGAGAAAAATATCGAGTGAGCGAGTTTATTACCTGCATTCAGATTTAGCACTTTCCTTCAGGTCAGTCCTATGTTCATAATTAAAAATCTGTTGAAATGTCCGATGTATTATCTTGTCCTTTTAACAGTTAAGGGGTTTTCCCATGACTGACAGCACTAGTCAAAGCATTTGAAACTTCTTTTCATGACAAATTTATTATATTATTATGAATATATAATGTTAAAAAAAAAGTGCATCAGAATGCAGTTTTAAATGACTTTGAATGTAGCATGGTTGATGGTGCTAGACGGGCTGGTCTGAGTATTTCAGAAACTGCTGATCTACTGGGATTTTCACACACAAATATCTGTAGGGTTTACAGAGAATGGTCCGAAAAAGAGAAGTATCCAATGAGCAGCAGTTCTATGGGCAAAAATGCCTTGTTGATGCCAGAGATTAGAGGAGAACTGCCAGATTGGTTTGAGCTGATAGAAAGGCAACAGTAACTCAAATAACCACTTGTTACAACCGAGAACATGTCGAACCAGATGGGATACAGCAGCAGAAGACCACATCGGGTGCCACTCCTGTCAGCTAAGAACAGGAAACTGAGGCTACAGTTTGCATGGCCTCACCATGGCCTTGTAAGCATTCAGGCTGCTGCTGGTGGTGTAATGGTGTGGGAGATATTTTCTTAGCACACTTTGGGCCTTTTTACCAACTGAGCATTTGCAATTGTCTACAGCAACTGTGTGATGCTATTATGTCGATACGAACCAAAATATCTAAGGAATGTTTCTATCACCTTGCTGAATCTATGGCACAAAGAATTAAGGCAGTTCTAATGGCAAAAGGGGGGTCTGACCCGTTACTAGCAAGGTGTACCTAATAAAGTGGCAGCTGAGTGCATGTAGGCTCTATTTATCACTACCAACTGCTGTTTGGTTATTTTTAATTTACCTAAAGTACCATCCGGATACGATGTGTACATTTAATCTGTGTCACAAAAGTTGTTTGCTTTCTAATTATTCAGTCCTCCACCAGCTTGACCCATATCAGGTGTATTCATAGACCAACAACACAGTAAAATCCCCAGAGTTAAATCAACTCTGCTCAGAGTACATATGGTCCCTCTTTAAATAGTGTTAAAGTAACACTGAAGCAGAGTTAAAGTTAATGAGATAATTAAGCAATTAATAAGGCTGTGACTGAAGTCAGCTGTAGTTCTTGTGTATCTCTTTTCTTCAGTGATTCTGCTTGTTAACAGCAGGTGTTCATCACTAATGCACAATCATCAATTAATTAATTGCTTTATCTCATTAACTTTAACTCTGCTTTAGTGTTATTTTAACACTATTTAGAGAGGGACCATATGTACTCTGTGCAGAGTTGATTTAACTTTGGAGATTTTGCTGTGAAGGTAGGCAATATCTCACTGACAGGGTAATCAGCCAAACATAACAACATGGTGGCACTGCATCCTATCACATGAGTTTCCACCTCTATTTTTCTGTTTTCCTCTCACATTCATGCTTCAGGACCTCAGCAAGAACACATGGTGTTGCAAAAAGAGGCTTCCCTCTGATTGTTGCTTTAGAGAAAACTAGGCGGTCTACACACTATTTTATTTTTATAGTGAATATTTTCTGAATATCAAATTTTGATGAGCCACTGCCTCCCTTTCCTTCTGACAAATACAGTGACAATTTACTTGACTCTCTCACAACTCAGGGAAACACCATGCCTCAGTAGCTTCATTATTTCAAAAATTTCCACCTGATTATTTTTAACCAGTTACCCAATGAGATTCTTTGGTCTATGATCTTGCACTGTGTGTATGTGTTACGGATGCTGGTAGAGCAAACACACGACGAGGAAGAGTAACGTATAATAAATCTTTACTTGATAATCAGGGAGAAACACAGAATCCAGAGCAGAGCATATACCAATACAACCAACACATCCAAGTATAAATGAGACCCGACAAACAACTGAACACTTAAACTAAACTAAACTTAAATACACTGACACAAACAAGCTTAACAGGTTAACAAGGGGGTGTGGTCCAGTGAGTGTCCATGGTGACTGAATGTGGCGGGAAACAGAACAAAGGAACACAAAACAAACAGAACATGACAGTGGCGAGGCTGAAAGTCCGACGGTCTCTGCCGGCATCGAGGGAGGAAGGAGTGTAGGCGCAGGAGTTGGGACGTCAGATCGAGGAGGACTGGAGCGTGCAGAGGCAGAGGGCGGAGCCAAGGGCTTCTCACAGCAGTGACAAGATGACTCCCAGAGGGCCCGAGGTGTAGCCTCACCAATGAGAGGAGACGCTGAGGGACTGATGGAAGGCATTGATGACGGGACAACAGGAATAGCTGGGGACTGGGGCAAAAACTGTGGAGCAGAGGAAGGTCCAAAACAAAAAACAGAGTTCAAGGTGTGCTGGAGAAGTAGTGGATGAGGGAGGTTTGGAGGGAACACAGGGCTGGACAGAACCATTGGGGAGACGGACAGTTCAGGGCTGGATGGAACCAGCGGGGAAACAGACAGTTCAGGGCTGGACGGAACCAGCGGGGAGACGGACAGTTCAGGGCTGGGCGGAACCAGCAGGGAGACAGAAACATAGACAGACTCAGGAGATAACAGAGGGGGAAACAAAATAATTTTCTCCAGTGCGGTGGCCAAACACTCACTCTCAGTGGTGGGGGGTTGGGCGGGGCTCGCTTCCATCCCGTCAAACTCCACTAAGACTCCCTCAGCAATGGCAGTGGCAGCCGGCTCACAAACCTGGTCAGGCACGCGTTGCTCAGGCTCCATGGCGATGTTCAGCTCGGTCGCTCTTGTGTGCGCTGGCGTGTACGTCGCGGTGGAGTTGCTCTCGTTGCCTCCGGTGGGCTCGGGCTGTCGGACAGCAGTGCTTTGGTGGCGGTGTTGAGGCCGGCATATAGGAAGCTGCAGAGGCAGCTGTCCGGGAAAGTAGTATATGGTAGCAGACGGATAAAATCCTCTAAGTGTGCCTCGAGGGAGCGTTCCTTCTGCTCAAGGCAAAGCAGTTGTACGGAAAAAAAAAGGGTCCATAGTGCAGGAAAAAACAAAAAGAACACTAACTCACGAAAAACACGGAACAAACAAAAGAACAAATAAACAAAGAGTAACGTATAATAAATCTTTATTTGATAATCCACAGGGAGAAACACAGAATCCAGAGCAGACACGTGTCAAAATGCAAACCAAAACAAACAGAACATGACGGTGAACGTAACAGTATGCAATCAAATATGGATTTTAAATAGTGCAATACAAAGCAAAATATCTTGTTCACAGCATATCTGTGACCTAGTATCATCCACTTGAAATAATCCCAACCATAATTATATCACTGGCAGGAATTGTGTATCTCCTCCTTCTTGGGTAAGGAAAATAACCATTTTAAAGCACTCACATTATATGTGTGTTCATGTGTGTATTTGAGGGTAAAGTGGAGGAGAAGCTGTTTGCGTATATGTGCGTAAATGACATTTTTATCCGAGCCCAGAGGTGGCTTTCTTTGAGTGCCGGCTTGGACTCAGCAGGAGGGGAAAATAATTTCTATTTGGCAAAGAAAAGTCACCAGGCATCATTTCCATAAGCCTCAGAGTAACTCACTTTATCCGTTGACAAACTATGGATTTTTTCCATGACATTTGACATTAACAGTTCTAGTGATAAATAATCACACAGAGCTGTCAAACGTTTCTAATGTGCCTACCTGATTTCACAGAAAAAGTCTGTGGATGGTAACAAAAAGCATTCAATCAACAGCCCATCTCAATCATAAGGTATCTAGCCGAAGGTCTGCTGTGTTTTTGATCTAATACTTTTGTTGCTATATATTTTGTGTGGCAACTGGTATTCAGGGGACTGATATGAGTGTGTTTGGGTCTTTTGTAACACTGCTGTAAACTGTGATTATAGCCTCTGGCTAAACGCCAATCAAGCCAAGTGCTTCCAGACGGCTACCACAAGCTATCTCAGCCAATCAGTTTGGAGCTGCTGTTTGGTACGGTGATGTGTCAGAGGGGGAAACTGCACTTACTGCAAGGGTTGCTATTTTGGGTTTCCAAAGAAAATAATCCAAAAGGAAGGAAAAAACAAGATTAAATTTCATTGTGTGTGGAGAAGACTGAAGATGAGTGAGTCAGAGGAGAGGAAAAAGAGAGAGAGGAAGACGAAAGACAGAAATAGAGAGAGATAAGGGAAGAATCAAAGGCTGAGTGAGAGGGAGAGATAAGGAGAGAGACAGAGAGTACGGCTCACATTCGCTGAATCTCTCACCAGACCTTTGGGTGAAAAATTACAACCAGTCACTGCAGGGCACGAGTGACTTCCTAACCACTTTAATAAACTGAGGAGAATGTGATTGCACAGTTAGATAGTCTGTCAGTGTGTTAATGAGAAACAAGCTTTTATCAGAGTCAGCTACTCCACAACCACCTGGACATATTAGTGTTAAAAACCATAATCACCCATCTATGATCTTTTTAATAAAAGAACAAACAGCCTCCCCAGCAACCCAAGCAGAACTGTTTGTCTCCGAGCAACACACAGTGGCGCTTCATTTCTGAATCCGCATTTTGAACGATTCAGGTGAACCAATGATTCAACTGACCATTCATGAAAGGCTTGTTCAACTTGAAAGACAAACACAAATACAGTGAGAGCGATGCAAAAGCATACGCAGCAGTCAGCTCTCTAATCACACCTGCGGCACTTTGATGCCATACACTGATCATTCTGTGCAGTGCCACTTTGAGATGAACAACCCTGAAGAGAACCATTTACTACACTCGGGGCACAGTTTGCATGAAAAATCGCTAATGTGAAAGCTGTCATGCGAACCCAGGTGCACAGGGTATCAAACCTAAGACAACCTAAAGGAGGTGGTCTGAGTTCGGTTGCACTCGAACTTTGCCGTAGTTCGCATGAATATGAAAGCAACATGGACTCGGTGCGCACTTATTCAGGAAGTAAAGTAACCTGCGCATACGCTTTTGCCGATTGTAATGTATTTACTTAAATAAAACACATGTAAGAGATGACAGTGTTGATGATTTACCTTGTATTCGAGCAGGAGTGCCGCACTGGGAACAATCGCGTCCGGGCTCAGACCGCGGCAAAGGAGCCAAGTGTGAAAGCCCCCAAATGTTGATGTGTAATAAAACCTATGTTAAATCAAATAAATTATATCTTTCTGAAGCTCTTTGGTTCTTTACACAATAATGACTTTAAATTATTTATTAATTTAATTATTAATATTATTAAATGAATTATTAATAATATAACTATTAAGTGTTAGGTTTGTAGCAGAACATGCATGCATAAAGACTCAATACAGAGGTGGATTTCTGCAGCAATGCTCTTTACGTATCTCGCTCACACTTCTCCATAACAAAACAACACTCTTTTCTATTTTTGTCTCATCAGATGACTCAGCCAATCAAACCAACTAAATGTTGTTAAGAAATACAAAATCTCTCAAACAGCTTTTAGTGTTAGAGTTTCAGCCACATTATTAAGTTTAAAAGTGAGTCAATATAGTGATGGTAATTTCAATAATATTAATGATGCTAAATGATGATACAAGTTCAAAAGGAACATATTTCTCACTTGAAGGACTAATTTGAGCCTTACAGTGGGTGTATCAAAAAGACAAAAAAAAAAAAAGGGTTTAGTATCATCTCTGCTTTCAGAGAGAATGAAGGCCACATTTGATGGAACGGCACCCAAAGCTTATTTTTGGATTCGCTCTTTGGGGTGACCCATGCCTAGACCTTGCTAGAACAGGTTTCGAGAAAATTTTTCTGGCAACGGGGAATGAGGCAATCTATGTAAAGCACAGTCAGGGCCTACCTAAATCTGCTCAGAGGTAGCACAAAATCCCGCTGAGACTGAAGAATGGAGCACAAAGCATGCCGTTAAATCGCCATGTTATTCCCTGCACATGCTTGTTTGATTGGAGCACTCGCTTGAATATAAATAGCTATAGAAAATGTCTGGCCACATTGTGCTCATCTTCAGCGCTCGTACATGCTTGTGTTTGCCATATCTCTGTCTATTTTTAGAGACCTTCTTTTTTTACTTCTCCTTTGAGCTTAATTCTAACAGCGGGTTCAAGCCCTATGCCCATTCAATGAGCATGTACTCAATAGACATATGAAGCCCAATCTGCAAGGACGTGCCATTTTTACCTCTCTGATCAAGAGGCCTGACAGGAACTCACTCTATTATGCACATGCAGAAAGGTCTCTCATCCCCATTTTACAAGGCCTCTCATAATCATTTGAGTTAAGTGATCCGTGTTCTGAGGTCGAGATACAATGTTTGGGCAGGAAGTCGGTGGTGGGTTAAAGGCCTGCGGGCAGGACAGGAGCGACAGAGAAGCAGGAGGTGGGGGGTTGAAGGCTAGAAATGAAAGTGAAAATGAATCCCGCCAGCCTGCCAGAGCCAGAGTTGGAAGGTGAGAGCCTCTTAATCCATTTCCAGTGCCACCTCTGCCTGCCCTTGCATTCTCTGCACTGGGTTTCAAAATGGAAGGTGACAGACTGTGAGCAAGAGCGAGCTGCGGAGAAGGCTAATCGGCCAGCCCTTCCCAGCTCCAGCTCTTCTGTCTCCCTTAGGGCCAGGAACAGGCCCAGGCCTCTAGCAGGATATAGATATATAAATGTACTCTCACACTGCAGATGCAAAGCAGCGGGTGGCTGATGACTTATAGGCAGATCTGGCAGCCTGGCTCCTTTTCTCCAATGTGCAGAGTTACTCATGTGAAACTCAGGCTCAATCAGGAAAGTATGCTGAATACAGAAACAATCATCATTAATCACCACTCCGCCGGCTCAGGGTGAGTTTCCAATTAGCATTTGGGCACTGGTTTCCCTGCCACCAATATCCCAGCATGCCGTGTTTGTCTTCTCCCTTACACATCTATCTAGCTTTGGGCCCCGTGCAGTTGCAGAAGTGCCTACGTGTTTATTTTACGTTGACAGCCAGTGGTGAAGTGCGAATGCCGGGCACATGGTCCTCCAGGACCCGTGACACAACTTGGAACTCATTTGGCTTCCAATGGTGAAATTAATGACGCAAGATATCAATGTGCCAATCAAGCGAATGCAAAGCAAAACACAACGCTGACTTTGTGAGTTTTTAACAAGTATCTAATAAAAAGCACTGTCGATGCTCCATAAAATAATATACTGTTACTTATAATAAACCATAAACATTCATTGCTTTCTTATTCATTTGAAATAAACCGCAATTGAGCAGAACGGTTTATGAAGATTGGCGTGTGATGGCTTTGTTGCTCTGACAGTGGTGAAGGCGAGAATGGCAAGAGGTTTGTTGAGCTGAATAGAGGCACAGCGTCTCTGTTTGGTGCTGAATGGAATAATGTACTGTGCTGTGCCCAATCTAGTGTTCTGGATGGAGTCGCCCTTTGTCCAGACATATCCGTGTGTGAACAGACACAATGTCTATTCAGACCCTAGGTCTCTACTGGGCTTTCCACTCTGTCTCTCTTTATCTTCTCTAGTGTAAACTTGCAAGAATGGAATGGCGGGTACAGTCACTTCAATTTGCTTCAGATAAAGCCTAACTATGTCACTAACAGGGATCATGAGTGGCTCAGTCGACCCTATCATTCTGAGGGGATCTCCTTGCGAAAACGGCATCTAGAGGCTATCTGATGGATACCGGCTACAAAAGTGCCAATCTCCCTATCAGCTCGCCTCAGTGTTAGTTTAGCGTATGAAACAGCAATGCGTAATCTTTGTTATTACAGTGTTGAATTATGGCATACAATCACAGAGTACATTTAAGCAGCCCAGCATTTCCCCACTAACAAGATAATGCTACCTATACCATTCCATCGTGGTTAAATTATGAAGATGGATGGGATTCTCGAGCACTAGATGCAAAGGAGCTGTTGCCATGGAGAGCAACTTTGTGATGTTGAATGCAGGTGTCAAGTGATTTCTGTTTGGCTGAGACAACGGGTGGCCAGAAATAAAGATTTTGACGCAAAGTCAGTGAAGGGCATAAAACATCTTATCTACCCAAGATAAGATGTTTTATGACATGATTTATACAATGATGGAGGGGAAATTCACTGTTGACGACGCAGCAACCGTGATGTGAATAATAAAAACTCGACCTAGGACGGTGACACAAAACAAAACGTTGTGCTTTTCTAAGCGTGTAAAATGGATAACTATATTGTATGGCGGCATACCATAGCAAGTTCCCACTTTGAATTGGCGCAGTAATATCTTCACTCGTGAAAAGTCCTCTCACCGGCCCCCGCTCCCTCTCCTCCTCCCTCTCATTTCTGTCAATAGAACCAACGTGACTTTTACAGGAGAGGGAGCGGGGACCGGTGAGAGGACTTTTCACGAGTATGTTTCAACTCGTCTTAGTTAAGGGAATTACATAATTTAATATGAAAAAATGGTGGAGTATCCCTTTAACTGAAGATATACCGTTTCTAGGCGTGTTCCCCGAACTATACCTTATAGGGTTGCTAAAGGTATATCTTCTTAAGTTTGACGTTACCAGGTGCTGTCCATGGCGGCGGTGCTGAATTGGTTGATATCGATGGCTCGAGAATCGATAATTCACTCTATACAGGGGCTGCTTCACTGCATTATGTGAATGTGAAATAAGTGTTCTTTATAAAAAGAAGCACTTCAGAAGTAGAAATTTCATTTATCAGGACTCATGGGCTGTTATAAAATTAATCCAAATTGCAAACTAAATCTATATTGTAATCTATATTCTTAGGGCGTGGAGCCCCCATCAGCGTGAGTTTAAGGAGAACGTTATTTTTAAAGTTTTAATTCCTTGGAGATGCGTCATGCAGCTGACAGACATGTCGCATTTATATATTTTTTTTTTTTCATTTTTTATTCAAAATATTCACAAATTTGTTAACTATATCATGAATTTTATAATATATTCCGATTGTTAAATATGTGGAAGTGAATGTGTTTTGTCGCGCGATGAGTTTGCACGGCAATTCTGAGCTGTCGGATTTACGAAATCTTGCCCAAAATACATAAAAGTATGTGGCCGGTGAACTAGGAGAAGAATAAACTTTATTGTTTCATACACAATGTGTGTCTGATATAAATAAAACACTTTGTCCTATATTATTGAAAGGGTTATTGTTGCAGCTTCCATAGACATCAGGAATTTGATTTTAACAAACTATAAATGTCTTCTTATGCAGTAGCCTACTTAATTCAAATGTGTATTTAAATGTCTGAAACCTAAAATAAACCTGATGAGGTTAAAAACACTGAATAGTTGTGACACATGACAAGCGCAGAGTGCGTGTCTGTCTCTGGATCAGCGCTAAAGCACATTTAAATTTAGCAGTGAATCTTTGCATTTTATTCTTTGTCATAATCCTAATCGAACACTGGGTGTATTACAGCTTCAGAATTATATTTGTATTGACTGTCAACAGTGATAAGGTATAGCTAAAAGTGCTCCAGACCAACCTTACAAAAGTATGACTTACAGAAGGTATACTTAACTAAGAACATTTCGTGACACACGTATTAATGTTAAGGTACAGCATAAGGCAGTGTTTCTCAAACTGGGGTACGCGTACCCCTGGGGGTACGTGAGGTGACAAAATGCGAGTAGTTAATTTAACTCTACCATACCTTAAAATAATATTAAAACCGAGCATGTATTTCTAACTGGCAAAATGCTGTAAATCCAATACATTTAATCAAAATACCTCATGTTTTGCAGTCTAAAATGACTGCATCCACACAAGCAGCATGCATATGATAGATTGCGTGCAGAGTCTGCTGCCTTAAATTGTGCTAAATTACTGCCGTTCTCGACAATGCACCTTTGTAAAAGTGGCAATTTAGCACTTGCATGAAGAACAAATATAGGCACAGATAGTGGATTTTTATCAATTTAAGACTCAAACTTTCTTCGACACAAAAACATACCTTGTGTGAGTTCTTCTATTTAATGATGATAATGAGCAAGAATGCACTTGTTCCCAAAAATCCACATGACTGCAAACATGCATTATTATACAACAGGTCAAAAAACAAAACGTACATTTTAAACACTGTACTGTCAGTATTTACTCTATTTTGCAACGAAAAAATAATTCTAACGAAAACCAGAGCAGAATTACAACACACGAATGCGGCTTTGAACGAATCGTGAGAGTCAATGATTCAATGATTCATTCACAGCCACTTGCTTCGTTACTGAATGAATGACTCGATGACTCACTCATAAAAACAGTGACTTGCTGCCACTTACTGGCAGTTTTAGTTTAATATTTAAAGTATCACTTTGTTTTATCATCATTGCATATTTCTCTATTAAACATTTTTTTATTTAAAACATTATTTATTTTATAAAGTTATTCTTAAACGTAAAAATATGCACTGGAAAATCAATTTAGGGGGCAAATATTGTCCCTTAATGGAAAAGGTGTGACTGCAGTCGAAGTGGAAGAGAGGGGTTCGCAGAAGGATGGTAATCCCTTCAGGGGTTACTCCACGCTAAAAAGTTTGAGAACCACTGCCATAATGTATAATTTAAGAACAACGTAGAGTTTAGAAGGTTTCGGGAAACCCAGCCCAGGGGTTTTCAAACCAGGTGTCTGCAAAAACTGTGTGTAAATACATAGAAAAATAGTATAAAACATTATTTCAGAATTTCAGATTACAGTTTCATTCTGCTTCTGGTTGGACAACATGAGATTAATAATTTAATTATTAATTATTTTAAACTGACAGCCATAGTTTAGGTTTGTCTTTAGGTTTATACATCAGACAGTACTCTCACTGTAGGTATAAAAAAAGCTACTAAAGTTATATTTAAAACAGTTCACGTGACTACAGTGGTTCAACCTTAATGTTATGAAGCGACGAGAATACTTTTTGTGCACCAAAAAAACAAAATAATGACTTTATTCAACAATTTCTAGAGCAATGTTCAAAAGCTTTACAAATCTTTTGTTTCGCCAAAGTCACATGATTTCAGTAAACATGGATTCGTTACATCATAAGTGTTTCGAAGGTTCAATGGCAGGTGATTTTGGCAGTTTGACATGCACTCCTAACCACTGACTCGAAACAAAAGATTCATAAAGCTTTGAAGCTTCATAAAGCAGTGTTTTGAAATCGCCCATCACTAGATGTTGTTGAATAGTCGTATTTTGTTTTGTTTTGTTTTTTTTATCAAAAAAAGTTAAAAAAGTATTCTCGTCACTTCCTAACATTAAGTTTGAACCACTGTAGTCACACAAACTGTTTTAAATATGTCTTTAGTAGCTTTCTGGGCATTTGAAAGTGTAAATTATATTGCTGTCAATGCAGGCCTCAATGAGCCATCGGATTTTATCAAAAAATATCTTAATTTGTGTTCCGGAGATGAATGAAGGTCTTACGGGTTAGGAATGAGGGTGAGTAATCAATGACATATTTTGGTAAACATATTCAATTAATATCTTAAGGCAATATGACTTCAAAAACAGACTTTAAAAAAATACTCACTTAGTAATTAGGACTCCCCTAGCCCCACTTTGTAGTCCCAGAGAGTCCCTGGACCCCAACTCACCAACTAATATATTTGAAAATACATTTTTTTTTTTTTTGTAGTTAAAAAGCCTTGTAGGGATACCAGTATTCCATCCAAAACACAACATATGCTTATTACTGATTATGCTGGTTGCTTCAATTGGGAATATCTTAGGGCGTAATAAAGATGGCTCCGATTAAACAAAATGTCATACTGCAGAGAGGAGGGTGGAGGGAAAAGCACAATTAGTAGAAAATAAACAGTGTTAGTTTATAATAAGGAAGACGCAGTGTGATTTCCGTAGAGAGTGCTGGTGGCTTAGAGGGATATATGTACACTGGGCCATTTGACCACTGTCAGTACCTCTCCTGAGATCAGGCCGTATGCCAAGAATCAGAGAGCAGAGGCTGACGCAACCCTCTTAGCACGCACGTCAGTCGACACAGAATGCATACACACACAATGTCAACACTGCCAACCTCAAATACAAACACATATCTAACATGAGCATACAGCGAGGGCTTACAATCGGGTAACTATTACAATTGGGGAACTATGTCACAAGCAAAACAGAGCATGGTCATTGCTCAACAGTGTTCACAAGATACACACAAACAGACATTCTAAATACATCCATCCATCCATCAATCCATTCATCCATAACTATGTTGTAAAACCATTTAAGTCATAAAGGTTTTTGATAAGGTTTCACTTAACACCACAGATGTTTTTAACATAGTATGTACAATCTCATTGCAAATATGTTATGACATTAGCACATCCTCCTTGTGACGTTTAAGGAACTTCATTAACACATCTAACTTGATACAACATACAGTATGACATTGTCAAAACATGTTTGCTTTAATCTATCAAAGTGTTACCAATAACATAAAACAATATTAGTAAAAAAAACAACTTAAAATTTGGTGTTTCCGTAACATTTTTTTAAATCTTATGTTGTCTTTACCTAACCTCAACCGTAATGCAATGTTGTGAAATGCTACTGTTATCAATTCATCCATCCATTCATGGAGCTGTACACCCATAGCTCTTCAGTGCCAAACACAGAGCATGAAAAACTTTCCTGTGTCAAGGGGCATGAAACACTCATTTTTTATCACTGGTATCACTCACATTTTCATGTATATTCACTGCTAATAAAATCAGCACTCTGGGTGAAGTGGGCTGTTTAAACTTCACTTGTCTCTGCTCACCTGAGAGACTCTTGACACAAATGTCATTTTGAGATTGCCTGTTGTTTTTTGCAACTGCTTATTTAGGCACATTTGTTGTTTGGCCCAGACAAACCACTGAGGCCTACAACTACTGCTGATACATTGTACGCTTGAATATGTGTCCGCCAGCACAACAGAGACACTTTACAAATAAAGAAACTCTCAGACAGAAATGTCAGGTAATCTTTAACCTCCAGCAATGAGGGAAAAACATAAAACATGCCACCATTATATTTCCCATTATGTTTTGGTTGAACCCCCTGCATACAAATCAATTCATTTCATGTCTTTCAGAGTTCATTGACTGAGTAGACAAGCCATGAAAGAGCTCCTGGGAGAATATTAACTGTCTGGGAAATATAGTAGCATTGTTTAGAGGCAAAGTGCTACTTTACATTCAGTACAGAGTGTAAACATTTGAAGTGGACAACATCTACATGCAATATTGACATCTATATGCAGCAGATTAATGTGTAAAGACAAGCCATTGAGCGTTTCTTTATGGACAAACATGACATTATTAATGAAGACTGAAAAAAATGTCACCTTTTCACAGTTACTTCCTCAGAAACTGTATTGTAAACCCCATCAGAGCAGTGCTAACTATTTTTTTTTATTTTTTTTTTTATAATTTAATAGGGTAATATACGACACTATATGTTAAAGGGGTAATGCACCGCTGGCAAAATGGGCTTTCAATTAAACTACCTGACAAGATAAAACAGAGAAAAAAGGCATTTGTCTTCCCTTTTACTGAACTCTTGTTATTCAACTATGCCGAGGTAAATTCAAATTCTGATTCTAGGGCACCTTTAAATAAATATATTGGCACCGAGTTTGCAGTAAACCAAGTCTGTTTGTAAGCTTTGTATGTTTTTATGTAGAAAAAATAACATGAATAACTATGGCCTGGTTGTATTTGTAGACCACATCTACATGTATTGACATATATAAACATATATATGCAGAGAAACCAGCAGATGAATGTGTATGAGAATGTAATTATGTATGGACAAACATGACATTTTTCCTCCTTCATTAAGAAGTACGCAACTTTATCTCACTTCCTGTGTTCTCTCAACCTGGCTCTGCCAATTCTTCTGCTGCCTATTAAAATGGAAAAAAAAAAAATTCTTCCAAACTTCTTCCGAATATAACTTGGTTCCATAAAGGCTATAAATTTGTGATGTAGATTTACACTTTCCCAGTCCCTGTCCCCAAAAGTGGTGCTTCTTTATGCATGAGCGATTAGAGGAAAATGCGAGCGCAGGCTGCCCAGAGGCTGACGAATATCACGGACTGACGTGGAGATCGATGGCCGATCGCGGAAACGTGTCACAGAGAAAAATTTATCACGGATTCAAGCATGAGTACTGATACATACTGCTCTGCATTTCAATGAGCCGTTCAGAGGCCAGTGACACTGTGATTGACAGACTCCCCTGAACAATTCAAATGACCTTCAACCTGCCAGAGAGAGCAATCGACAAAAGCACGGAAATACAACGCTTTACCCTCCATTTTCAGTGAACGTTTATCTCTGGAGCAGCTGTAAATTCTGTGACATCTCACCTTGCACTAAGCAAAAACAATTATTCCTGGAAAGCGGGAAGGAAAGAGGATATTTAAACACACTGACAGACTAAATAGATTTTGCGTGGCTCTGTAAACTAAGAACAGCATGCATAAACCGCAGCAGGGTTGCATGAAAAAGGAAACAAAAGAACTTCTTTCAACGCAAACAGACACACTCATATACTGATACAAACAAACATGCTAGCTTATAGGGAGTGCTTTGTCTTCAGCTGCACCAATAATCTCATCAAACACACTTTCTGTCTGCATTTCTGTTCTTTTCCCAAATAAACACATCACATAGACAAAGCCCATTTTGTGAGCTACTTCCTGAATTCATTACAGAGCCTCTCGGAAAAAGGCCAAGCAATGTTGTTGCAGAACCTATGCAAGGGATGGGGCCTTCTGCCACATTCTGACTTAACAAGAGAATAATTAGACAAGTAATGCTGGATGAACTTGTCTGCCAAATCATTGAACCATGGGAAAACCAAACCAGCCAGGCTTCATAATAGAGCATTTTGTCCTTGGTCTCCAAGGTGCATCATTTCACATGCAATACATTAGTTGTAAATGACTGCAAGTCAGTTCAAGTCTATAATTGAGCAATGATCACAGATTCCTGCAACATGTGGCAAACTGGGTCTGCTAGAGTTTTGACTAAGAGACTGCTGGAAGGAGAAACTGCTGTGCTTTTTAACAAGTATGCAGGCTTATTGAAAATTTCCTATTATAATACTTGAAGGTACACTTGGTCTTATTCACTAATGAGCAAGTATTCTTGTTTCTTGAACTACGAGCACTTTTGGCCCTGTAGACTTTTCAAAAAATATATTTTTCACACTCTCACTAGTAATTTGACAACCAACAATGTCCAACAGCGGACATGCAATGACAGTGTAATAAAAAATTTCCACCATTGTGCCATTTGAAACACCTCAAATGAGGAGTTATGTTTAATAGCATTTTTTTTTTAAAAATTGGAATAAAATGGCTGAATCCTTTTATTGCTAAAGCTAATATCAAAGCTAGAATGTTATGTATCTTAAATGCACACAATTAAATAATTTTTTTTTTTTTTTTTGCATACAAAATGAGAGCAAAACTGAGGCAATGTCATAATTTTGTAAAAAAAAAATAAAAAAAAAATATTAAAAAATCTCACTATTTATTTACATTTTTCCACTTTTAAACATGCAATGATATTTTTTTAATAATGGATTTTCATATTTTAAGATTGAAAGTCTGGGTCTATGACAAGAAAACAAAAGTATCAAAAATACATGGTGATAAAATATTTTCAAGACTTCCAAGTTTTATTAGAAATCAACCCCTGAGACATAAAAGTGATTAAAACCGACTTACAGTATGTGAGCCAGATTCACAACTATTGTGTATAAACACATAAATTTGTTCTTAGCCTCATTCTAATAATAACTCTAAATGAAGGAGCGAATGCCTACATTTATGTGGTAAGTAGCATAATACATGGCCAACGCCCATATAAGGGCTTTCTTCACAACCTGACCCATACAGCCAATCATTATTCTCTGCAAACATTTACTTACTCCCTCTAAAAACACGCTCAGGTCAGAGAGCACGATTATATAAACCTTTTTTTTTATAAACCCGTATCACAGATTAATCTATAATGCATATATTTTTGTTAACACTAAAATAAGACTTACTGTAGGATCTCTTAATTATTCAGTTTCTAATACCAATACACATGAAAACAACATTTCATCTTAACACATTTCATGTTTCTAAGGCAACTGGAGGTGTTTTTTTTAAATTATTTTTATTATTTTTTTTATAAGTGGATTCAGTTGGTTCTCAATTTGATTTTAATTGTTTAAGATTAAAAACATAATTTTATTTTAAAAATAAAGTTACTGATTAATAATTTCTGTATGCAAAGATACACACAAACACATATGCATACACATGATTAGTGAGTAAGACCTGTTTTCTATCTATATCCAGTTATGGAAATAAGACGCACGAAACATAGAGTGCTGGAATTAAATCCGACAGGGCTGATGAGGACGTCATTGCCTTGTCCCTGTGAACCCAGCTCAGACTGCAGATGAGCTTCATAAATACCCTTGTGGACTTACAACTGCCACCCCCTCCCTAGTCCACACACTCATTAAAGACCTCCACAACCCCTGTGGAGCTTCAAATCCACAACTTTCACCTAACATAACCACACAGCCAAAGCAAATTAGGTGACAGTTCAAAGCGAGGAGAGAGAGTGATGAAAATGGAGACGGAGAGATGAGTCATGCTGGTCGACTAGTCATCGAAAAAAATAAACTAGTGGATAAGTAATGCTGACAAGTTTATATAAATTTCTACTTATTTATGCTGTGAAAACTTACTTGAAATGGCAACTGTTTAGATATTAAGATGGCTGCCATAACATGGCAAAATTCCCAAGGGAAGCAGTGTGAGGGGGCGCTATTAATGAACGTGTAGGATGAGTAGGATTCTTAATTTAGATCAGGAGTGAAGGTGAGAGTGTGGTGTCCAACATGTCGTCAGCAACGAGCAGGAGGCAGCTCAGCCGGCATAAAGCACTTGAAATGTGAGTGAAATATTTCTCATTGCCACAAACCATGTTAATCCGGTGGATCAGCGCTCATCTGCCCCCCACTTTAGAGATGGCTAAACACTTCAGCTGGCAACATTGTAATTCTCTTTGAGATGTCACAATGGCCCTACTGAGCTCAGTGACGTATTTCTGCTTTAATTCAGCAGGATAAATCTAGCAAACTTTTCTTTTCTCTTTTAATGTAGATTGATTCATACAAACTTTATTTTGGCTGGATTCACACACAGGGCTTAAACTGGAGTAGGCCTTATTCAAATTAGGACATTTAAGTAGCTTTTATAAACATGTCTTAGAAAAAATATTATTGGTGTGTATATTAAGACAAGAGATATCTCAGTGCAAGTTGTTTCAGTTAAAACAGCTAAAAATGCATTTTAGTCTAGGACTAGGCTTAAGCCTTGTCTGTGAAACCAGGCATTGATGTTATATTACATTACATTTTAATCTAATAACAAATTAGGAACATTGCAAGCGATTCATAATAAGACCCAACAATATTTGCATTACAAAATGCCAAGTTTCAACAGTACACTAGAGCAGTGTTTCCTAACCCTGTTCCTGGAGGCACACCAACACTGCACATTTTGCATGTCTCCTTTGTCTGACACACCCATTTTAGGTCTTGGAGTCTCTACTAATGAGCTGATGACTTGAATCAGGTGTGTTTGATTAGAGAAACATGCAAAATGTGCAGTGTTGGTGTGCCTCCAGGAACAGGGTTGGGAAACACTGCACTAGAGTACATAAGCTATGGCAGAAAAGTGGAGAAAGTAAGAAGAACAGATGTTATTGAAAGTGTCTTTGTTCAAGGTTGTGGTTTAGTTAAAGGGTTAGTTCACCCAAACATGAAAATTCTGTTATTAATTACTCACCCTCATGTCGTTCCAAACCTGTAAGACCTTTGTTCATCTTTGGAACTCAAATTAAGATATTTTTGAGCTCTCTGACTTCTCCTTAGACAGCAATTTAATTACCAATTTCAAGGCCCAGAAAGGTACTAAAGGCATCGATAAAATAGTCTGCGTGACTATGGTGGTTCAACCTTAATGTTATGAAGCAACAAGAATACTTTTTGTGTGCAAAAACCAAACAAAAATGATGACTTTATTCAACAATCTCTTCTCTTCCCCACCAGTCTCCTACACAGTCGACGTAGTGAACGCAGTGCAGCGCTTCCGTGTTTACGTCTGAAGGCCAGCTTAGTATTGGCCGACACTGTAACCGTGAACAGCACAATACTTAGTCGGCATTCTGACGTAGAACACGGAAGCACTGCACTGTGTTTACTATGTGAACTACACAGGAAACTGACAGGGAAGAGAAGAAATTGTTGAATAAAGTTGTTTTGTTTCTTGTTTTTTTTGTTTTTTGCACACAATTTTATTCTCAGTGCTTCGTAAAATTAAGGTTAAACCACTGTAGTCACATGGATTATTTTAACAATGTCTTTAGTAACTTTCTGGGCCTTGACAGTAGTAATTAAATTGCTGTCTATGGAGGAGTCAGAGAGCTCTTGAATTTCATAAAAAATATCTCAACTTGTGTTCCAAATAAAGGTCTAACGGGTTTGGAATGACATGAGGGTAAATAATTAATTACAGAATTTTTGTGTGAACTAACCTTTTAAGTGCTCAAATGAGAGAACTGTCTTCAACTGCTTTTGAACGCATTAAGTTGCCATTAATTATTTAAATTTAAATAATATTTAATTTAAATAAAATTCTGGAAAACTAACCATCACTGCTGTGATGGATTTTACAGCATTAATAATCAAATCTTCCCCAAATCAGCTATACTGTATAGGATATTGCTTCCATTACAAGAGTGAGTGTGATTAGGCTCTTGTTTTATTTGTTAGAAAGCCAACTAGTTTACTGGATGAATGAGTCCATAATCTTATTTAATGTTGTGTGAGAAATGCTACAGTAATTGTGACATTAAATTGTTTAGTAGTGTTGACAAGAATTAACTGGATTGTATAAATGATTATATTCCTTTCAACTCTACTGCCTTTACAAACAGATTCATATGCAGCAGTTGAGAGAGTGACAGTAAATTTGGCACCTTCCTCTTCTGACTGCTGCAATCCATCTCTCTTAATTTCCCTCTTTTGTACAGCAAAGTACTATTTCTTTTGCATTTTGTGCAAAAGGGAATGTTGTATTGACATGTGCTGGTCTCTATATTCTGCTATGGTAACTCTTATTTACCCTGCTGTCGTTTACTTCCATATATACCAAATCCAGAAATCCAGAAAGGTCCAGGCAGACAGCTGAAAACGAGAACTCACAATGTGATCTCATTTCGTATATATTCTGCCACACGTATATTTACTTATGTTTCCACTGATGTTTCTACTTATGTTGACACCGAAACATACGAAATTGACGTACTGATAGCACTAAAACATTAATGATTTATGTTTAAAAACTTTACCGATATACAAATGTGTACAAATCCCTATTTATGAAAATTAAAATTGCGGCATTGATATCTTGATTCTATTGTATTCAATACTCATATGAATGACATTATGTTTTTAGTCGAATTTATTAACGTTTATTATTATTATTTACATTCAACAAGTGCCTTCTCCAACTGGGGCCACAGCTGGACTCCTCCTGTGGAGACCTCCTTGTGGGAATACTTTTCACCACAGGATGGATAGTTTCCAGATCAGGAAGGGTGAAATGGTGGATCCAGACCTGCCTGTCATGAAAATGGATTCCTCCCTGTTCGCCTGTATTCGTGGCAGCTGGCATAGCTTAGCCTGGCCTCAACTCCAAGGCCACAGGCTTAATCTTTGATCCCTGGAACTGATTCTGTTATTCATTTTTCTTCCACGGTCTCCCTCTCTGTCTTTCATAACCCACCACCCCCTCACTTTTTCACTCACAATTCTCATTTTCTCTCTTGCTCTAGTCTGCTGCTCTAGTCTCTGAGGTCATCTGGCCAGTAGCGATGCCCAGTCAGATGATATGCTCCAGTCTGTAGTGCAGTGCTGATCACAGAGAAAGATAAAGGAGGCAAACATAAAGTGACAGACAAAGACAACTATAAGACATTGCAGACCAACGTGGTCTATAATATCTGGAGAAACTATCTTAGCATTCCCATTCATCTGCCAGTTGTTCGGCCGGAACAGGACCCCCTGGAAGTGTGCAGTTTGAAATTTGCCATATTTCCCCATGGAAGGTTTTTGAGCCAATCACCTATGGACATGTATGGTAATGCAACGCTGTTTGCTAACTGCCACAACAGGATAAAGCACCGAAGAAGAAGAACAGACGATGTAGATATGTGTGTAAACTGGTGTTTTAACCGTGGAAAAAGAATAATTGAGAATAATATCTCACATAGCAATACATTTACATCAGGCAAGTCATTTACTGTCCACACCATGTTAGTAAACTAGAGAAAAGAACTCTAGAGGGGAGCATTTCACTAAATAAATTGAAAGATGTTTTTGGGTCTAGAGAGTGTAGTCACAGCATTTACCAGCTGAGGCTAAGAGGCCCATGCTAACGAGCCAAACATTGACCACTTTGGCCAAGACAGGTATGGCAAGTGTGAGCAAGTATGTGTTCTCTCATGCCCGTTAGTAAGACCCCACAGCTATGTAGCCAAGACAACATTTTTAAAAAGGTTGCTTTTCATAACCCGTCATAGCTCAATCCTCCAGCTGACAACAGACCCACGCTCTCGCAGATGGAAAGAATAAGCTAAAAAAAAAATAATAATAAAAAAAAAAGTGGGAGGAAAAGAAGAAGAGAATGATATAGGGGGGTGGGAATAAGAACATGGCACCACATGCCATTACTGTCTGTCCTCCTCATTATCTTCTGATTGTCTGCGGTTGCGTGGGGTGTTCTTTTGAATCTGAATTGGAAACACTTTTGTCAGCTACTGTTTGAGTTTAGTCTCGCTGCAGACACATCCTTCTCACTACAGCTAGAGAGCAGTAGTTCGTCTACAGAGAACTCACTCTGTGTTAAGTGTACTCGACAAGACATATGCTGTGAAATTATAGAGAAAGTCAATAATTTTCTTTTATTGGACTCCAAAGCACACCGTGAGTACACTGTGTACCCCATATAATATACTATTTAACATAGCACACTGGAGTGTACAAAAAAAAAAAACCTGTTCTCCAGCGTTGAACCCAATATTCTTCCTTTCAATTTACCAAATGGACACAATAATTACCCTTCTTAACTCACCTGCCGCATGAGACATATAATTGTCATCTCTTATTAAAAAGACAAATATAACAAGCTCAAGTGCAGAATACAGCACTGTCTAAGCAGTGCACCACAGTGCATTCTCTCCAGATTTGATAAAAGTATCATATTTCATGACAGGTCAGACCTCTGTGTGACACTGAACTGCTTCCCCTTAGCACTTCCTGCTATATGTAATAGCACACTGGACAAGTTCCTCATCGATTTTGATGCTTAAATGCGTTAACAGCAAATGGGACTGTGAATGGAAAATGAAATTAAATTACACACATGCGCCCTGCCCATATCAGTGATGCAATATTTAATAAGTAAACAAAATGGTTTGTATTTGTGCTGTGGGACAAAACTGCTTCTGTTCCAGATTCTAGACTAACATTGTATGTATAATCTTGACAAAGAATGTTTCTGTTAAAATATCAAAGACAAAGATGCATAAAACTAATTCGTTCTGATTGTGAACGCCCACATAATTACAAATACTTGTGTAGTGATGTGTGCAACATTCCATCACCCCAATGAAACTCAAGCCCATATCATGATAATCGTTAATTAATAACGACAACATTATCTATTGCCAGCCAAGACTGTCATCCAACATTTCATGTTTTGTTTGAAGTACTGTAATCATTTGAAATTGCTGCACGGAAATGACTTGCAAGAGTGAGAGATCTCATTTGGAGAGAAAATGACTCTTAATTTTCCCCCTCAGTCCAGCTATTCACTTTGTCAGTGCCACTCTGACAGCCTATGCAAGGTAACAACATCTAGAACTATATTGCCTTGTCTCTGCCAGCTTTGAATCCTTTCTCTGTGTTGCGAGCCTTAAATGCTACATGCTATCAAATCCCCCTGCCACTCCCAAAAGTCTTTGCTTTCAAAGAGACTATTAATTCGAGAAAAACTCTTCAGTCACCAACTGTGCATGTTCTGAAAGAGGGTAAAATATTCATGCTGTTCAACCATAAATATATATATCCCATATAAATATATTTATATATGCATTCACAGAAACCTTATTATCATTTTCTGTGTGGGTCTTCAAAAAGGTGACGACTATTCCTCCAAAGCCATGGAAATATAAAGCAGCCTCATTTGTCAGCAGAACTGGTTGCCCATGGTGCACACAGAATACCAAAGCACTATATGCCTGTTTCATTTTGTGCTTTGGCGGAATACCCTTGGTTCTTGGAAATATTTAAATGTGTGGGTAGTCGGCACAGACTAATAAGGCGGGTATGGGAGGGACAACAGCGGCTTAAATCAAAGATCCACATTTTGGAAGAGCTTTACTCCAGAGGTTGAATGTGGTGGATAAATAAAGTAAAGCACAGCATGTAGCTGTGTCAATAAAAAGAAATGTGCATTTGTTTTGTGTTAAGCAAGTCTATATGGCAGATTGTCTGTGCTTAATAAAAGACACCCATCTTCCGTAACGTCTACACAAATGTTTATTGCTTTTAAATACAGCTGTAATCAGTCTAAGCTAATTGTGATTGTGTTAGACAGCTCAGAGACGATAATTCACAGCACAGCTGTATAATTTAATAGGCTTGACCCATGGGTCATTGCCGCCAAGCGGATCTCTTGTTGTCATGTACGAACGTGGGGGCTCCCACTCCTACAGGACTCCAACCAGTGGAGTTCATTATCAGAAATGGGCATCAACCATCATTCTCCAACACTGCAAGGCCTAAGGGGAAATAACACTCTTTGATCCCACTGTCATTATCATCTATCCCCCACTCCCACACCCTGACTCTTTTTCTTCATCAACTCCGACTGTTCACACTCTCCCCCCGCCCCACGGCGGCCATTACAGCATTTGGTCCTCCCATGTCAGGATGAATGAGATTCTCTGACTCTGTGCACCGGTTCTTCTCTTGAATTTCACATCAGCTGAGAGTCTGATTCCGTTTTTGAATGCATTGAAAATACATTGCAATACATCTTAATTAAATGTATTAATTTTCTCGCCCGCAAGTTAATTGACTTCCAAAGTATGGAAAAAAATACTATAATACCATGGAAGTCAATGGGGCCCATCAAATGTTTGGATATAGACATTCTTCAAAATTCAATCTTCTTTTGTGTTCAGTAGAAAAAAAAGAAATCCAAACAGGTTTGGAACAGTGAGAAACTATCCCTTTAAGATAAAAATCAAGTAAGTGACTTGTCATATCACAAAATAAACACATAATAAATTTACAGTAAAGATTTTTACATTGTTACAAAATAGTCATATTTCAAATAAATGCTTTTGAACTTTCTATTCATCAAAGAACCCTGAAAAAAAAAAGTATCACAATTTCTACAAAAATAGCAAAAAAAAAAAAAATAGAAAACAGAAACTAAAATCAGTATATTATAATCATTTATGGACGATCATGGAACATGATGGTGGCTGAAAATTCCACTTTCCCATCACAGAAATGTTCAAATTTAGGTTCTTTTTTTTTTTTTTTTTTTTTATATATACTAAAATAGAAAAGTTATTTTAAATTGTAGTAATATTTCTTTCTTATTACAATAATACTTGTAATAATATTACTGTTTTTTTCCCCCTGCATTTTTATAAAGAAAAAATACATAAATATTGGTGAGATTAAGAAGTCTTTCAAAAACGTTTTAAAAAATCTTATAGACTCCAAACTTTGAACTGTAATCTATGTTCAAATATTTAAACACATTGAAATTAAAGCCATTATTCACCAAAAATCTTGCTTTAAAGGGGACCTATTATGCCCCTTTTCACAAGATATAATACAAGTCTCTGGTGTCCCCAGAATGAGTCTGTGAAGTTTCAGCTCAAAATATCCCACAGATCATTTATTATAGCTTGTCAAATTTGCCCCTATTTGAGTGTGAGCAAAATAACGCCATTTTTGCATCCCATTAAATGCAAAGGAGTTGCTGCTCCCGGCCCCCTTTCCAGAAGAGGGTGGAGCTTTAACAGCTTATGCTTCAGTTGCTCAACAACAACAAAGTTGGAGAATCACACGCAGCCAAAATTATGATTATCAGTAATGGTGTTCAGCCTTACATTTGTTCAAACTGAAGTTGGACACTGAAAAAGAGACTCAGGAAGAAGTTACAACTTTTAGGCCGGGTTCACACCGCAAGCGGCAGCAGAGCAGAAGCAGCGCGTATTTTTTCGGCGTCCATGTTAACAGATGAGAGCATTCACACCGCACGCAGAGGCTGCGTGGAGCAGGAGCAGAGCAGAAGCAGCAGTGCCGCGATCGTTTCACCGCTGGGTCTATTTTTGCTGCGCTGCTAACGCAAAGTTAAAGTGAAAGTACACCTTTGATGGACAAAATAAATATGATTTCACACAAAATGTGCTCGAAATGCACAGAATAAGCATATCTAGTGTGTTTTAACAAGAACTGAAGGAGAGAAAATTAATATTAAAAAATAATTATTGAAGACTTACTCATTTAAACTTGTTTTTAATTATTCAGTTTGGGTTAAAGTATGGTATATTATAGAAAACTAAACTAAACTAGCCAGAAAATATGATATATAAACATTATTTTAGTTATTACACAGGCAGCAATTTAGGCTCTTGCATACCCAAATCAAACCCGAGTTTGCTGTCTTTTTTCGCCGAGTTTGCTGTCTTGTAAACATGTTCATGCGTCTGATGATGTAAAACACAAAGCTTACCTCATTCGTTTGCAGCAATGGAAGACACGAGGCTTTTATTTATTTATTTATTATTTATTTTATGTTTATATGTGAGTGTTGTACACCATGTTAATAGACTATCAAGTTTAACAATGACCAATTATAAAAACAAATTTATAGCTTTCTTTGTAAAGAAATGCTGACTTTATATGTAGCTTCGAGCCGCTGCTGTGACGCTGTACAAACACTTCCAGTGTGAATACTCGCGCGTCTCTGCAGCTGCAGTTCACGCTCACGCGCTGCTTCTGCTCTGCTGCCGCTTGCGGTGTGAACCCGGCCTTAGACTGCAACTAGATGTTTCTGAACAGTTATTGGATAACTTAATGTAGTTGATGTGGAGTTAATTCAACTCATCGACTAGCATGTGCCGCCATGTTAATCTTTAGTGCAAAACCCGTATGGACGCCTACTACACATAGCGTACCTGTTTGCCAAGCAGAGCCATACACACCAGGGTAATGTTTATGATTGCTATCAAATGCTCTAATGTTTTTTTCAAAATATCACTCAGACAGAAATGCTCCTTTTTTAGCAATCGAGCTTGCCAGGGTCAACTTGCAAGCAAACGACACTCTGAATAGTGGTGTGTGCTCGTTTGTGCAGCCAACGACAGAACAGTTAGCATGTTTTGCTCGAACTTTTGTCATAGCAATAAAACTGATACACCATTGTCGCTTACGATAACAAAATGACAGCGGCGTGGGTAAAAAGTGTAGATTAAGGGGCGGTAATATTAATATGATCAACTTTCTACATCACAAGGAGAGTGGAATCTGTTTTTTCACATGCTTGCAGAGAAAGGCTTGCCAAACAAAGTTACTGGGTTGTCCTTTTTTACGTTTTCTGGGTTGGTAGATACACCGGGGGACCCGATTATAGCACTTAAACACGGGAAAAGTCAGATTTTCATGATATGTCCCCTTTAACAATCTTGCTTGACAGCTGTGGTGGTGGAAAGCAGCTTGGACATTCTACTATAAATATTCCCTTTTGTGTTCCACATAAGAAAGCAAGTCATACAGGTTTAAAAAAAAAGATATGAGGATGAGTAATAATGACATAATCTTCATTTTGGGGTGAACCATCCCTTTAAATAACTGCTCATATTAACACTTCACAGTGTGATTGGGAGGAGGACTACAGATTTAATGGGAATGAAACCAACTGACTGCAAGAGACATGCAGGCAAATGAAGCCAGTCAATGCTGGATGTGCTCAGTGTTTGTTAATGAGATGGTGCTCGCAGCACAGTGCAGAAATCCACCCCCTACAGATGGAATGCACCACGCTCTAGGGAGCAGGCTATTACTAATTAGCATTACGTAAGGGCCAAATAAGTACAGGTTCTCAGAAATAAAGCAATGAAACCTAGAGCATTAATGAATTACAGCTCTCCTCTGAAATGTGCAGATATCACTGATATTAAAAAGCCTGACATGAAAGAATCTCGCACATAAACACATAACAATAACTCAAGCTGAATATGAAAGACGATGTTGTGTGAAGGAAAATTAACTGAAATGCTAGCTGTAATTGTAAACGCCCTATTAACAAACCCTTTTCCTTTTGCTGTGTGGGGTAGCAGGTATGTCAAAAGTATGTGCGTGTGCATCTATTCATGTTCAAACTTTAAAGTCTGCCGATTCTCTTATCTCACCATGAACATGAGGAAGGAGGAGAACACTAATCTGATGGCATCCAGCATGCTTCGCCTGACACACTTCAGGAGTCAGTGCAGTGTTTCGAGACAAACATACACACACCTGGGTGTCCATATAACCACATTTGTCATGTCTTATGTAAGGCAGAACTCGCGACAGCTTCGCCACACTCCACCCATGATCAGAGTCACAACAATTCACGCACATCTGCTTATCCAAGCAGACCTAAGATGCTGTCAGGCAGTTACGCATTTCAAAGCTGCCCACAGCACATTGACAATACCGTCAGCTAGCCACTTTAATTGAATGTGGGTGATACATATGACGAATGTGGGCTGCTTGCCTCCGTGCATGTGTATATATGTATGAGTGTGTTTGTGTGGGTGGGAGAGTCAGATAAGATCTGCTTCCGTCAGTACTTCTCTGCAGGAAATGTCATCATTAGTCACACGCAGGTAGTCAATGGTCAGACATTTAAGGCCGCTGATACGCACATAACACTTAATTGAGGAAACCGGTTGCATTTTTTCAATGAATTGTTCACAAATAGTGTTTCTCAAATCAACAATATACGGCATAGGTGTAATTTGTGGGTGGGAATTGCCCCCATCACTTTTTGCCAGGGCCGATATTGTCCTACCACGTTTTGAAACATCTTGTGGCATGAATGTATCCAGCTGATTAGCAATTTGCAAAGCAAAATAAACCATACAAGGGTGAATTAGAACCCAGAACCTCTGGCACGCTTAACAAAAATACTACCACTAGTCCATCAGGACAAGCTAACTATTGATGCAGATCTACGTATTTATTGACTGATGTAAATACTTTCGAGACTAACAATATATTATATTGTAATATAGATGTAAGGAATCACTGAACTGAGAACAGCATCTTTCAGACGTGTAACAAGGAACAACCCACTCACAACCATTTCTTTTGGACATGTTGGACTCCTAAAGAGGCATGTTAACAGCTCACAAACTCCGTGAACAAGGACCAGATTTAAAAAAAAAAAAAAAATTCAGACATGTAATCAAGCAGAACATTCAGTTAATGATCTGGTTTAACAACTCAGTGACTCGCTGAACAGTCTCTTTCAGGACATCTTCAAATCAGGGTGATTCAATTCAATTGCTCACCCACAGACTATCTCTTTTAAACGTGTGACTCGCAATGAAGCAGGTTAATTCGGTATTTGACAGATGGGGCTAAAAGTAACTAGCTGAATTGCTAGCAATTGTCATAAGCAAAACTATGCCACTGGAATATTTCTTACTTGATTTTTATATATGTGCATTCCACAATGATAAAATTGTCAAACAGTGTTGGCAACCTGGCATACATAGTATGTTAAACTTAGGGATGCACCGAAATTAAAATTCTGGGCCAAAGCCAAAACTGCAGGATACACTTGGTCAAAAACCAAAACCAAAAATAAATTAATTAATCAAACTAAATTTAATAATCAACACTCAACTAATTAATAACTGAGTTGTTCAAACATTTAAATTGCACGTTAACACAGTTTTTATATGAACTTTTTAATAACAGAATTGTTTCTACTCCAGTTTGTTGGTGAAATATAAACATTTAAAGGACAATTAACTGTAATCATTTGTTTTCATACAGATTTATTCAAACATAACATAATATGTAATACAGTGCATATATTTAGCAAAAAGGTCTTCTGAGGTTTTTTTTCCCCTAGCCAACTGATGAGTTATTGGACACTGAATAACTTTCTTGAGGTAAAAGTGACACTATAGTCTAAGCTGTTTTACTGGCGTCTTTACGGTGCGTTCACACTAGACGCGAATGAAGCGTACGGTGCGTTCACACCAGACATGAATGAAGCGTTAAGCGCGAGTGATTTACATGTTAAGTCAATGCAAAGACGTGAATAGACATCATGCGGCGCGAATTGAGCGTTTCAGGCGTTTGACGCGCGTAACGTGCGATTCGCGCAAGTTCAAAAAACTGAACTTTGGCGAAAATTCGAGCCACGTTAACCAATCAGGAGCTTGATCTACTAGTGACATGAGGTAGCGAGCTGAGGCAGAAAATCCGAAACAACATGGAGAACAAAATCATTGTTGCTGTACATCTTCGAACTTTTATAGAAACAGAAATAAAAAGGATCTGGTAAACCAATCTGGTAAATTGTAAAAAAAGGTCTTTACTCAATTTGAGCTATCTATCTATTCACGCGCAAAAGCACGAATAGCGCGTTTTATTCACACAAGTCGCATCTGGTGTGAACGCGGTATTATACGCGGTTGCTTAAGCGACTACATGAGACAGGATTCATTTTGGTAAGCTGTAATGTATCTTTCGACATACCTTCTGGTGTTCACCCATGTTCACACTGTAAAGAGGAAGAGATGATTCGTTAATGTGCGCTTGATCTGCGCTGCCGCTTGAACTGAGGAGGCTACAGTGATGTCACGTCATATTAAAGGGCGCCAAAACGACATTTATTGTTTGAATTTCATAAAAAGAAAATTGACAGAGTTTTAAAGTTGAGACTTTGCTTCATTAAAAAAAAAAAAAAAAAAAAAAAAAGCTTATTGCTATTATTGGATGGCTAGTCTGATGCATTTGGCACACTTAAAGGGATAGTTCACCCAAAAATGAAAATTTTATGTTTATCTGCTTACCCCCAGGGCATCCAAGATGTAGGTGACTTTGTTTCTTCAGTAGAACACAAATGATGATTTTTTAAACTCCAACAGTTGCCGTCTGTCAGTCAAATAATGCGAGTGAATGGTAACACAATTTATAAGAGTCAAAAAAACATGCACAGACAAATCCAAATTAAACCCTGCGGCTCATGACGACACATTGATGTCCTAAGACACGAAACGATTGGTTTGTGCGAGAAACCGAACAGTATTTATATCATTTTTTACCTCTAATACACCACTATGTCCAACTGCGTTCAGCACTCGCTTAGTGAGGTCTGATCAGCCAAAGTGATGTCTAGCACTCACTGAAGTATATACGCAAAACATCACTTCCGTTGTCAGAGTGCGTAAAACATTTATAATATTTATTTTAAAAGATAGTTATTTTAATACACTGTGAATTATATTGTTAAATAACTATTTTCTATTTTAATATATAATTAATATATTAAAATATTACCAATATTATACATTTTTATATTAAAATATATATTCTATTTTAATATATAATTCTATTTAAATGTAATAATTTATTCATATATATATTTTCAAAAGATCAGAAAATATTTGTATTTTCCATCACTACTGAATGCTCAGTGCAGAATCTGGTATTGCCTACTATATCAGGGTTAAGTAATCTGGCAGAAATCCATCAGGCCTTCACTCCCCTGATGTTTGAGAAACAGAAGGCTCAGCTGTGTTGTCCCCTCTGCGGTTATGATGAAGAATAGACACTCCATCAGTGTAAAATGAAGAGATGATGGTGAGTGCCAACTAACACGCCAGGCAACATGTCTGCCACTCGCACTCAGGGAGCCTCAAGTCTCAACAGCCGATTTGATTTAGTCCCCCCAAAACAAAAATTTTTTGAACACAGAATCACTTCAAAGATTTACCCCCCGGTCCTTTGGGAGCCCCTTTCTTTGCCTGCCCTTTCCACTTGATTGACAGATGAAGTCTATTCTTTGTTGGGGTGAGTTGGCTGTCCATTCATTTAAGCTTGTCCACAGGCATACATACACTGTGACACATTCCGAAACTTCATATTGACTATTTGGGTCTCTTGACAGAATAAGAACCAGATTAGAAGGGAGAAAACTCCAGGGAGTCTCATTTTATGAAAGGCTCTAAAAAACAGCAATATGATGAATAGATGAAAATATGATATCTCCATCAAGACATGTCTTCAAAATACCATATCCGCTTGTTTTATTACTGCAACATGAAATAAAAAAATTGATTTGCACTTCTTGACGTACACTTCCGACACCAGTGCTGGTAAGAAAGCAAAAGAATAATGTTGAAGTTTCAGTTAAGATTTTGGGATCCCACAATCGTTCAGTGGTTGGTCAAAAGAATAAAAATGGTGCCTGCTGAATGAAACTAAAAAATGTAATTAATTCATGACCATTTTATCTTACATTTTTAAACATTTCTTGGTAGAAATACAATCACATGAAATATTTCATTAAGATTAAAGCACACTTGAATTTGTTATAATCAGATGTGAATTTATGCAGGCTTGGAAGGAAGCCAGAAATCAGTTTTTCTTAAAAGGTGCCTTAAAAAGCTATCTGATAAGTCAATGACTCCCTGGGTGGCGAAGCAAATGCATTCTGCTTTAGATAAAGAATCTGTGCAAAAGGGAGCTGAAAGAACATGCCAATCACATTTCAGTATACAAATAAATGCACAAAATTACAATCCCATATGCAAATATTACTGATGACAGCGCTGTAAGACTTTGAATCAAAGTTTCTTTTAAAATGATTCATAGTTTGCTTAATTTTAAAATTATTAATAAAGCAATATGTAAAGTTTACACAATTGCTGATTTTGCCATCACTTTGAATTATCCACTTATTTTGGAATTGTGTTTTGCAAAGTGTTTTGAATTGACTTTCAAATTTGTAAAAAGGAATCTATCACCAAACATTTTTTGTGACACTCTGATGTGAACCATTTTCAAATTACGTGTATAATCATTTTATTACTATTCCTTGCAATATTTTATTGTCTGTGGATGTCAAACTAGGCTTTAGCCTAGTTGCATATAGAACTAGTTAGTTTAGTGCATATAGAACAAATGCCAATTGTTTTCGTAATTAATTTTCAGGGTCAAAAAGCCTGAGATGACATTGATTTCATTAGTTAATGCATAAAGTAAATACCTTCATGTTTTATTTTAAAGAACATGTTGATAATTCAATTATTTAAAGAACACCTAAAATTCAATTGCTTGTAAGACTCTTCTATGATGTAATATTTATAAGATGAGATATATTTGTAAGATATTTATAAGGTATATTTGTAGCAGTAGCCAACAATACGTTGTATGGGTCAAAATTATCGATTTTTCTTTTATGCCAAAAATCATTAGGATATTAAGATCAGGTTTAAAGATTATTTAAAGATCAGGTTCCATGAAGATATTTTGTAAATTTCTTACTGTAAATATATCAAAAATGTACTTTTGTGAGTGGATATGCATTGCTAAGGAATTCATTCGGACAACTTTAAAGGCGATTTTCTCAATATTTTGACTTTTTTTACACCCTCAGATTCCAGATTTTCAAGTAGTTATATCTCAGCAAGGCCAAATAATGTCCTATCCTAACAAACCATACATCAATGGAAAGATTATTTATTCAGATTATGAATAAATGTCAATTTCAAAAAATTTACCCATATGACTTGTTTTGTGGTCCAGGGTCACATATGCTTGCAATAGTTGCAATAGTAGATTCCCTTCAGAAACATTTTTTGTTTTGCTGGTTAAAAGTCTCCTCATATCCTGATAGCAATTACTATGTTAAGCAGTGTAAATGTATTTTTATAAATATATATCAACTGTGGAAGGTGTAGGAACATAAAATGTTTATAACATTATTTATTACAATTATTGCGTTGGTCCGAATGATCCAACAGCACCTGTTCCATCGGTCAACATGTGTTTGCACAGCCTGTTCACGCAGACATCATACGCCATCAGCGCATTTCTTGTACGCTGTGAAGAGTCAGAGCGAGAATGACAGGCAAACAGCAACAACTCAACTTTCCTTCTGAACTGACAACAAGTGGCACTGGAAAAGTATCGATCAAAAGAAAGACAGTCTACAACAACAACAACAACAACAACAAAAAAGGATCATAAAAGAGCTAAAACCCAGAATTAATATTGGTGTTGCTTTTTCATGCTGGAGACAACTGGGTTAGTCAAAGGGTCTGAAAGATGATGCCACGGTTGCAGTATTACTTTTGGACAGGTAGGTACATGGTGTGATTTGATTTTGATGTGTTTTGATATAGTAACGCATAATGTAGCATATGCAGTTTGTGTACGTTTACTAATAAGCTCAACAACAGCAGCATCTAGCGTCTAATCGGGAGCTATTTTTATGTTGTCAAAGTTACAAACAAACTACAACATGGATGCATTAGTGCATGGATTCGTAAGGCCACCACCACTACCAGATGTTTCAATCATTTGTGTTTTGAGGCTTGCTACAAACAATTAGTAAAACGTTGTTTCCTCCGTCAATGAAAATACTCTCAGCGCCCCGTGTGTAATGTGAATGCCGTCCTTGGCACGAAAGATCGTTTTGTGTTGTTCCTTCGCTTGATATTCTGACAATGTTTAACTTGCATTATATTTTTGCTGAAATACTATCATCTTTCTGGATATAAAGACAGTGATGTGGTTTATTTTGTGCTCAATGCTGCTAGTTTTTCATCAGCTGTCATGTTAGGCTTTTGGACGGCGATTTGCAGGGAGGGTGGGACGTAACTTTCAATGCTAGCAGGCTAAAATTAGCATTTTCCCAGATCACCTACTGCACCTTTAATTTCACTTCAGAATTCCATGTATTGTAACCCTCTTAGAATATTGTGCCTTTTCTCTTGTAAATGATTTTTTTGTTTGTTAATTTATTTTTTGCAAATAAAAAGAACATGTGTCAATGGGAGAACTTCAACATTATTTTTTTTTAGAAAGCATAATTTATTAAAAGAAAAAAAAAAACAGCTAAGACTTTAGAATTTATGGCAACATTTAAATAATTAAAATTTTGAAATGAGTTTACATGTTAAATAGTTCAAGCTGAATTAATTGCAAACATTTGTAGAGAACAATAAGTGCAGGAATATCAATTGCCTCACAAGCACTGTAATTAAATAAATAAAGCAATAAATTAGTGTATGTATAAGACACTACATCTGTTCAGACGGTTCAAATGGTACTCTAAAAATAAACCTCATTTTAGCCTCTAAATGAATACTAAAGTATAGTGACAATGTTTACTCAGATCGTTCAGCCTGCTGTTAATGCTCGCTATGAGGAAAATCTTAGTATGCACATACGAACACAGTTTAATTCAGGGACTGCATGTTAGGAGACCATCTTCACCTAGATGTTCTAATACCTCCAGTCCTTCCTCACTGAGATATAAATTATGGATTGTGTGCCTGTGAAATGTGACATTAAAAAACCGCACTGGCATGCTGAAGGGCAGCACTCTCCTCTTCATGCTGACATTAATTGCTACTCCATAGTGTACAGTGCAGCCATACACGTGTACTCAGGCTGAACTATTCATTAAAGATGAGCAGGAGTAATAAACACCTGAAAGTGTTCAGTTCATTGCCATCGCTGCGGTCAATCAGTGTGTGTGTGTGTGTTTGTGTAAGTGAATCTTACGTAAATGCAGTATTTTTCCTTGCGGTCAAAAAATATCTCTCGAGTGGACAAAAATGCATTATTCAGCTGTACTTTACCATATAGATACCCAAATGAGCAGTCTGCTGACATACACTGACATACCCAACAATCCAGCCCGTAAGTACTCCCATAAAAACACACACTCACTCTTTTTTCTCTTAAATGGCTGACTACACTGTCATATGGATTACTTCTTTAGTGTGCTGAAGGTCTACCGAGCAATTCCAGAGGTTATACCCTACAGGAACTCCATTAAACTCCAAAAATCAGAGTTATATAACCTTTTAAAGGGCCACATGTTTACTTAAAGCATGTAAGGTTCATATTAAGTTCAAATTAAGTGCTCTAGCTAGACCAAAACAAAAAGAGCAGGAGCAGAGGGCAAAAGAATGGCTTAAATATGTGACATTAAATGGCCGTGCCACTACGCCGCTCGCTCGGAAACAAGCTGTAGCGCATCCTGCGTTACCATGCAAATTCATGATTGAACTGAAGAGAGGATATAGCTACCAACACTCAATACTCTCATACGCAACTAATCTTGCAGACTAACAAGCTTTTAATTGGCCTTTTCTTTCAGATGAAATGTGTTCCAAGCCATGAAATGAAATGCTTTTAATCAGGCTAAAGGAGTTAACTTACTGTAGACTGTTCCATTATACTAATCAACAACTGCATTTAACATTCTCCATGGATGTTGAAACAGGCATTAGCCTGAAGTGCATATAGAACAAATGGCAAGTTTTCGGAACTACTGCGAGGTCCAAAAGCCTGGGATGACTTTTTTTTTTTTTTTTTTAATTCATTAAAATAACATTGGTTAATGCTGGTAAACTTACTTTTTAAGTTGAACCAACAATTCTTTTTTTACAGGGTAATGTAAATTAGAAATATACTATTGTTCACTGATGTTTGCTGTAAATGAATTCAAGCAAAGATGCTCTTTGGATCATTCTCAAATCATGCTAGAGAACACGATCTTCAGGTTTTACAGAAACATTGGGAGTTTATGCAGCTCAAGTGCTGCCGTCATTAAATTCTGAAATTCATTTACATTTTTCAATGCAGCTTTTCACTAAAACTGTTATGCTGATAATATAATAAAATTATTTCTATTAAAGGTGCCCTAGAACGTTTTATTACAAGATGCAATATAAGTCTAAGGTGTCCCCTGAATGTGTCTATGAAGTTTCAGCTCAAAATACCACATAGATTTTTTTAAACTAATTTTTTGAACCTCCTTTTTTGGGGCATCATTAAATATTCGCAGATTCAGGCTGCGGCCCCTTTAAATCTTTGCGCTCCCTGCCCCCGAGCTCTCGACTATAAAACAAAAAGTTTGGTTTTTTGCATAAACAAAGTTCACACAGCTAATATAACCCTCAAATAGATCTTTACAAAATGTTCGTCATGCATGCTGCATGCATGTGTCGGATCATGTGATTATAGTATTTATTTGGATGTTTACATTTGATTCTGAATGAGTTTGATGGTGCTCCGTGGCTAAAGCTAACATTACACACTGTTGGAGAGATTTATAAAGAATGAAGATGTGTTTATGCATTATACAGACTGCAAGTGATTAATAATGAAACTAGCGGTGGCTCTTGTCTCCGTGAATATAGTAATAAACAATGGTAATTTTAACCACATTTAACAGTACATTAGCAACATGCTAACGAAACATTTAGAAAGACAATTTACAAATATCACTAAAAATATCATGTTATTATGGATCATGTCAGTTATTATTGCTCCATCTGCCATTTTTCGCTATTGTCCTTGCTTGCTTACCTAGTCTGATGATTCAGCTGTGCACAGATCCAGACATTAATACTGGCTGCGCTTGTGTAATGCCTTGAACATGGGCTGGTACATGCAAATATTGGGGGTGTACATATTAATGATCCCGACTGTTACGTAACAGTTGGTGTTATGTTGAGATTCGCCTGTTCTTCGGAGGTCTTTTAAACAAATCAAATTTACATAAGAAGGAGGAAACAACGGTGCTTGAGACTCTATGTCATTTCCATGTACTGAACTCTTGTTATTCAACTGTGCCAAGGTAAATTCAATTTTCAATTCTATGGCACCTTTAAATCAGAAAAATGGTCTGAGACTTTTTGAGCTCTCGAATTCTACAGCTACACTGACATATTACCAAGATATGAAATACTATCCACTTTGTAGATGGCATTCAAAAATCTACAGGAGAAAAATGGCCCTTCATTGCACAGGAAACAAAATTGCACAAACATGATTAGCTATGCAGATGATGATAGTCAGACTGTTCACCTTGGGGTATGAAAATGGAACCTCCTGACTCACACACAATGGCTTTGCGACTGTTTCAGGATGTCAAATGTAATTTCTTGCCTCAGAAGGTCATGAATTGCAGATGTAACATTAATGTCACCTTTCAAATTCTTTTTAAATCATTTCCAGAGCTGCATCCTGTGATCTCTGTTGACACCAGAGCCCTCAGAATCTGAAGAAGGTAAGATAGTGAGGCTCATGCAGCCTGACTGTTCCTTCCTGCCCCTGTGAGCTTTAACTCGATTGCTGGCAAGAGATGTGTAGGAGAGCGAATTAAAAAAAGGTGCGCATCAGAAGATCACCATGACTCATTCCTTGCAATCTATAGACACAGATGCAAGCACACACACATACAAAACCCTGGAATATGCCAAAACTTAATCATCCAGACCAAAACACATCTATCTCAATTGAAATTCATTCATAATTGGCTGTGCATTCTGACAAAACCCCTTTAAGTAAGCAACATATAATATATAGTAGTCAATATTTGAAGTGGATCAAAAAAGTTGTCCTAAGAAATACGTTGTCCTAAAAAGAAGGTTTATGAACCTAACTATGGTTAGAGATTTTGCTATATTGCGTATATTGCGGTATGCAAATATATAGCACTACTAACACTTTAGAATAGAGATGCACCAATACTAAATTTCTCCACTGATACGATAGCTGATTATTCAGTGTGATATCTGCCGATACCAATACCGATAGTTTGGGGGTTCTGCCTTTCATACTTTCTTTTAAGTTAATTATAATTTCATTATAATTAATAATTAATCATTATATTTTTAATTAATATATATTTTGAAAGAAATGCAATTAAAAACGTTATTCTCTCCATTTCATCAACGTGTTTCAGATTAACTGGTATCAGTTATAAACAAATACATTACTATTAACACACATTATTTAAATTCTAAAGATTAAATGAATATTTCTTAAGTTTCTGAATGTTATTAATTCATATAATTACTATTAATATTGAATATCAAACTGGTTTCTTAGCATTTTCTTTACACAAAGCAAAAATTCAGTGCATTTTCATGCCCTCTTTTGATTGTCAGGATATATAGGCCCTGACTATCGTCTGTTTTTAAACCATCAAGGACGTCCCGCTCTTTATATTCTCATTCATGCATTTTATCACTCTCAAGTAGGGATGCACCAATATATCGGCCAATAATCGGTATCGGCCGATACCAATATATTGTTGCATCTCTATAATATATTGTTGCATCTCTACTTTAGAGTGATAAAATGCATGAATGAGACTATAAAGAGTGGGGTGTCCTATATGTTAAATAGAATTATAAGTGCAATTACGCACTATATCCTGAAAAGGAAGTTGGTCCAGTGCTCACGCTGACTGGCACACTGCCAAAGTGTGCACACAGAAAGCTGCCTCTCAGAAGGTGAATTTGGGACGTGCTCAATGTTAAAAAGTGTTATTAAGCACAATAAGCAGTGAAAAAGAACTCAATGTGGTGCACACACTGACTGGCACAGCTTAAGCATTGGCAGAGCTTAAGCATGGGCACAGAAAGCAGCGTCTCAGCAAGCGATCGCAAATTCAGTTCTCTTTCACATCTTATTGTGCTTGAATTTTCGAATACACATGCATTTATGTCAAAATGCCCATCGTGTGAAGCATTCTTGTAAACACAGCTAGTTATGTCTCCAGTGACAGTAAACTGTTGGGTAACCGGATGTATATCAGTAAAATTGTATACTATATCAGTGTTCAGTGCCACATGATCCATCTGAAATCATTCTAATATGCTGATTTACCTGGAGAGAGCTAGTCGTTAGCATTTCCCATTTCTCTCAAATCTCATTAGCGCTTCCTCAGCTATGCTTATCTTTGCTGATAATTTATAATAACTGTTTTCTATTTCAGTATATTTTAAAATGTTATTTATTCCTGTATTTATAACTGTATTTTCCGCAGACATTACATCAGCATTCAGTGCCACTCAATAAACATTTCCAATTATTACATTGATCATGACAGTATTGACTGTTGCTGTTCTTTTGAACTTTCTATTTATCAAAGAATACTGAAAACAATGTATCATAGATGTATCAATATTAAGCAGTAAAACTGTTTTCAAAACTGATAATAGGAAATGTTTCTTGAATGGCACTGAACGCTGAAGTAATGGCTGCTGAAAATACAGCTTTCCTATCACAGGAATAAATAACATTTTAAAATATATTAAAATAGAAAACAGTTACGGTATTATAAATTATGAGGAAAGATAAGCATAGCCGAGTAAGTGCCGCTGAGATTTGAGAGAAATGGGAAATGCTAACGGCTAGCTCTGTCCAGGTATTAAAGATTTCCTTGGATAAGATCATTGCAAAAGCAGTTATAATTTGGAAGTCTGCCTGCTACTCAGCTGTGTCTTTCATATTTCCCGATTCCCCATGGTCCACTCCTCCTCTTCACTCAGGGGCATTCCAAGTGTCATAGAGGTCATGCCAGTGCAAACTGTAGCTCTCTAAGTTCTGAGAAAGCAGACATGGAAAAGCACTTCAAATCTGGTTTACCCTTGATAACCCCGAGCACACTCTGGGTCAAACGACTGCAGGGAGTTGTCAGCAATATGAATAATTCTGTCAGAGAAACGCTTCTTCCCTTGTTAACGGTGGTGGGTAGATTTTTTGATGAAATATGCAGTTTGCAAGGATGATTCACCTTTTTACCTCATTTATAGGTATTGCAGTATGTGCACGGTTGCCAGGATTATGATCTGGTTGCTTCCCCTCACAGCAGCGACCTGTCTGTGTGAGAGCTTACCCACTGCATCAGAGTTTATTCTTTGTGACATCACCAGGCATACACAAGTCCGAGAGAGTAATCTCTTTAAATCGTCAAACGCCCAAGGCTGTCCCTGTGACGTACAAATAAGTGCATGTGCACGCAAGAGCGGTTCCCATTGATGAGATATATGATGCTCCTGGCATATTGTGTCATCAGTGTTAACTGTGAAGCTCTTAAAAAAATGAAACAGCAGAGGCTCTTTGGCTTTCTAACAGACCTTGCTTAAATCAAGCAGACTATGAATTTGTAATGCTTGCCATTTAATTTGAAGGATTCAGTCAGAAAAACAAAATGCAACATAAATTATTACACACATGTATAAATAATAAAAAACACTGAGCAGAGATAAATTACGGCTATTCTATGAGATCCTTCTCCAGGTGGTGAGTCTGTATTCCACTCAGAGTCAGAAAAACCAAAGTGCCAATGACCCCTAACAGAGGAATGTCATTATGGCCGAGAACTTGGCCACAGAAATGGCAGGATGGAGAATTGAGACATCTCTCCTCCCTGTCCGTGATGGGCATTATAGATCCCCGGCTAAAGGTCAGGTTATCACCGGAAGGACAGAGCAAGAGGACCCGAGTAAACTCTATGAAACTCCGTTGCTTGGCAATTCACGCTCTATCTCTCTCTCTTTTCATCTCTTAGCTGCCTGTGTTCATAGCCGGCAACCTTGAGAGGAAGATGCTTCATTTCTTTCCACTTTGTACAAAATACAACTTGAGCATGTTATTTCTTATAACGTAATTTGTCTGCAACCTCTTTTCAAGTCTGAGAGTTGGCAGATTATAGTAAGTCTTAACACTATCAAATATTCTGCAGAGAACAGGAGAGTAAAATAAATACAAGCTCAAGGTTGAGAAACAAGAACCAGTTCTTATTCAGAACAAGTTCATTAAAATAAACAAAAAAAAAAATACTGGAACGGTGTTTGATTCTGTTTACGATTCTTAAATGTACAGGCTTCCATCAATGCAAACATTCATTGTCATGAACAAACCATCCCCCTTTTGAGTGGAAAGTCTAAAGGCTCAGTTATACTTCATTTTCTGTCTTTCGCTCCATCTCGCGCACACTGACTGTGCAAGCTTTTCAATTTCTTTGGCAGTGAGTGTGGAAACACATGTTCGGACATGTTCATCTAGTGGACTTTGTTTTCAAGAGCTCAAGTCACTTGCATATGCTCTGCTGAATGCTCACTGTCCGCACGGACACAAAAATTGGGCTAAACGCGGACAATGTGCACTGACGCTCCACAAAAATTACATCACACATACAGTATGTGGACTGTCGCCTAACATGGACGGCCAAAGTATACTTTTGTCTTAACACCCCAAAGCAATTCCAACACTGTAAAAAAATGTTATCACAACATTTTTTTCTTTTAACAAATCAACTAAGATCATTTCAGATGACATAATAATTTGAGTTTCTGTTGATTAAATCAGTCGCCTTCATTGTATTAACTCAAATTTTAATTTCAATGAACTCAAAATTTTAAGGCTACCAGGTAAATTATTTTTTTTACTTATTTTTTTTTTTTTAATTATTTTAAGTTATAAACCAACAATTCTTTTTTACAGTGAATGGGTGGCCAAGTCAGTCCTTGATTTGAAATCCAACAAAATTGCTTTATGATGTATGACATTACTAATAATCGCAAATAGAATAGCATGTGTTTTAATAGTACAACAGTATACAGTATAAGGAAAGATAGATTACAGTACAAAATTGTTCAGATCCGAATCTATGCATGCTAGCTTCCAGTAGTATTCTCCTATAATTTTTATAGTAAATGTCGATCATAAATAATTACATTATATTATAATGTACTACATTGTACTGTATACATCATTATTTATAGTAAACATAACATTTTATATGTTATATTAAACCACAAGGTTTTAGCAATGAGTTCCAGAAGCTTTAAATACCTTTAGTGTGAAAGTAGATCATATATCAGTTTTAATTTGTCCTGTCATATAACACTTCCTCAAGTTTTTAATTTTGTGAATAACATGCTTAAAATGTCCATACACTGTACTGCAGCAGTAGTTTCTGTGGCCTCTGACACTAAATGCAGAAGCGATTGCGTATAGAGTCCATTGTTCATGACACCAGACACCATACCAACTAAATAACAAAAAACTAAAACTAAAGCAAACAAATAAATAAATGGGCAACATAACTTTCTAAATCTTTCACAGTGCAACCAGTGAGGTCCATTTAGCAAACGAATGACTCTTATAAGCCAGTTCTTTTTAAATGACTCACTTTTTAATGACTCAAAGATGAGTCTCAAATGGCACACTTGCTCACTGAATCAGTCGGGGCAGTTACTGGATTCACATTTGACTCAATCACTTTCGGTAATATCCGATTGGTGCTTCCTGAAAAGTACTAAGAGAATTGTTAATTAAATGGAATCATGAAGAAACCAGAAACAAAGTGGAATTGGAACCGGAATCCTTACGATTTGTACTTTGCTAAGTCCTTGTGTTTCTCATCACTACACAGCACTAGAGTAAACCTTGGTTGTAAATGTCACAGTCTACATCATGAATTTGATATTATGTGGCATCGGCCTTTACTATAATTGATTAATGCACTCTTCTGCCCTCAGCTAGGTGTTCCTCTCTCTGTTCGTGTCTTTCTTTCTTACGCCTGTACTGGTTATCTAGAACAAACACAAACTTTACCACAATGCGCTTTCATTTGGATGACCTAAAACCTTGTAAAGCAATACAGTGGCGTTGCATTAAATCTATTTACACTATAAATATGACACATTTATGGTCATAAAAGACATAAAATATGTATTTCATAAATTCACTGTCTATGCATGAGTGTAATCGTGCACTGCTGTAACTTTATAAGAATACTTTCAGATCTATTTTATGGACAACAGAGCTAACAGCCTCCACAGGGAGCAATGAAACAACATGTTACAAGAAAACAGGCATTTCTGGAAAACTACAAAGACGTGTGAGGAAGACATTAACTTGTCAATCAAGAGATCAAAAACGCAGTGCCAACCAGCTGAATTGTGCCGGTTATTTCCACTTGTCTGCCAATGAATTGTATCTCTGGATATTATTCTAATTACACAGCTCTGCTTCTAATGCAACAATGGATCACAGACTGTGATTGTGTCTAGCTTTTAACTGCCACTATGCCATAATGACTCTGTGAAATCAAGTACGGCCTGGCACTAAGATAATGCATACGCTGCTCCCACAACGTAGAGGATGAATTAAAGCATGTGGCCCCATCGGCTCGCCAGGCTTGGGGGAATTGAGGATGGAAATGAGCCATGAGTGATGTGATTTGTTGGACGATCCGCCGGACTCTTCACGCATCTGCCCACTGCAGCACAGCGACACACTGCAATCAGCCAGTGCAAAGCCCCTATTATGTTCCGCCATTACCAGCACACAATAGCAGGTATTATCAGTCATACGAGCGAGTGACTTTGACTTGTGCAAGGAGGAATTGGTAGTGACGGTTTTAGTTGTTACGCGAGCAATAAAGGTAGATGCGATAATGTGACAAGCTGTAATCATAAAGGCTGTGGCATTTGTCATTCCCGCCAGTGTGTTTGTACATGTGTCAGCAGGGCTTTCGAATGCACATATGTGTAGCTTTGTGAATTAAGTATTACAATGCACAATGCACAGCTGTGCCCGGACTCCCTGATTAAATGGCTCTGTATTAGTGGTCCATAGCAAACTGCCCTGTCTCCACCTGTCAATGCTTCCAGCCCTGACGTTTAAAGCGTTCAGCGTTGTAGCGGCTGGAATGGGCTCATAACCTCTGCAAGTACCTGCTATAATTGCACACTGATTATCATTACTCACACTGCCATTACAGCAGCACGAGTGTCATTAGCAGGCTGCCCTAACGCCATTTCTGATGGTTCACTATTCCCTTTTGTTCAACTTTACATTCCTGAGTGCTAACTCCAAACATTGTCAAGCCAACTTGATTGAGTGAGAAGCAAAACCATGCTTTTTTTCTAGAGTTGAGCTGCTTTTAAAAAGTAAAATGTCTCATTTGAATGTGCTAAATTACAATTAACGCCCCTTCGTTTCGTCAGATTTCATGGTACACGAATCGCAGATGTAGTTTGAATCCCCGCTTTGTGCTTTAACTGACCCTTTCGTAACAATCCAACCTCTAATTCTAAAGCAATTTTAGCAGTTAGTGCCTCCAAACAATCAGACCTGCAGGTGGGGCTAATCCTAGATTAGATTAAATGGTTGGCCATGTTTGTTTACCGAGCAGAACCGCGCAGAGATTCTCAGACAGAGAGATTGAATTTAGACTGAGTAAAGGCACCCAGTCTCAGCACTTAAATTGACATGATTTGTTTTGCATTTGCTGCAAGTGAGTGGAATATTATTGGCTCTTAGTGGGCCTGGAGGAGCCTGAGATTCAGAGAGCTGTCTGATTCTTTTCCAGTTAAGTTTGTGCTTATAAGATATTCCTCTGAGCAGGCTTTCATAAAAGTCATTACCTGCTGCTCTTTGCTATTTCATGTCAACTCTTCAGTATAACCAAATTCCTGGAAGCACTCAAAAAGTCACACTTTGATGGCATAAACCAAACAGCAACACAAGGTTTGACATGTTCTATTAGCAATAGAACACCTTCTTTCTCGTTTACTAGCTTATTCATCATCATTGGCTTCAGAGTGATAGCACTGCATGTTAATTTATTTCTGTTTACTTACACTGTTAAGACCCAACATGCATGATCTCAAATATCTACACACATTTACATTTAGTCATGCATGTTTTTGTTTTTAAACACAAATGACTACAAGGGTTATTATTATAGTACATTTTATCAGTAATGTAGTCCCTGAGAATTGAGTCCATTTTGGCTGTGTGAGATTCTCCAGTTATGTTGTTGTTGAGTATCTGAAATGTGCGTTGTTAAACCTCCAACCTCTTTTGGAAAGCAGGCTGGGAGCAGCTGCTCATTTGCAAACGCTGATATTTTGCTCACACCCAAATAGGGGCAAATTTGAAAAGTTATAATAAATTATCTGTGGGGTATTTTGAACTGAAACTGACACTTTCTGGGTACACCAGAGACCCATATTACATCTTGTAAAAAGGAGCTTAAATGGTCATATTAGTACTTTAGCAGTGCACCTTATTAACTTAAAGTGGTATATTAATACCTTAAAGGTGCATATTAGTACTGTAAAGTGGCATTTCAGTACTGTAAAATGGCCTATTAGTACATTAAAGCACAATATTAGTACCTTGCAGGTATTAGTACCTTAAGAGTTCTGCTTAGTAAATTAACGTTGCATATTAATACAATAAAAAGTAATGTACTAATATGCACATTTAAAACTGCATATTAGTACAATAATTGTGCATTTTAGTAACTTAAAGGTGCATATTCGTTCCCTACAATGTAATTGGTAGTAATACGAACACTATAGGGGTTGATAAGGTACAAAAGTGTACATTTAAGGGTTATTTTCTTATTGTGTAGTAGCCAGCCCCTCCTCCTCACCCCAAACAGCCAAACACATACCACACCAGTATCCTGTTTATTACATTCTCTCAAACCCAAAGAACCTCTAAAATTTCCCATTAAAATAACAGATTTTATGATGGCTTCATTCACGAGTCATTAGTCCAGGCAAAAAGATAACCCATAGCGCAGGATGAAGTCATACTCATTGAAACTCCTTCAGTCTGTTTAAAGATTCATGGACAGCCATTAGCTTTTCCAAGCAGTTCTAGCGCTGTTCATCTTAGTGAGGCCATCTTAGGAGAAAAATGGACCCACGATGCTGCTCATCATATTCAGCCTGCATGCCCTTTGAAGAACTTAAACTGCTAAAACCAATAAAAAAAACACACGGATGAAGGGTAAAACATGAAAAGCACAGAATTCAATGACCCCTGGCCTCAACATCGAGCTTTTAGAGAAAGCATCAGGTCCAGACATGCACAATTGATAATTGATTCTATAGGGAACCCTGCTGGGAGGTGTTGCCCTTCACCTGAGCTGTCAATCAAGCAAGATCAAAGCTCAGTGGCCCCCACATGCAACATAAAAGCCTTCATCTCTGAGTCATTAGAGACCTGAAAAGGCTAACCACAGAACTGTGACTGCAGAGGGTAGGGCTCAGTAATGCATTTGACATAATGTGTCATTTGCATACTGAATATATGGACAAATATATTCAGTCTCTCCCATAGGAAGCAATCATTTTAAGAATTCAGAACAGTCATATCATATTCATAACAGTCAAAACCTAAATAATCAAAGACTATGATGCTGAGCTTTAAAAACTCAGATTTAAAGAGATATGTTCACCAAAAAATTGTCTTCTGAATTAAGATTTTATTCCTTATTGAGTCATAAGGCCTACAAAATAACAAGTCAGTAAATGCCAAATGTCTACTTGTATATCCTGTGTAACTTGATGCAGCACATTTCATTTAAAATCTTGAGCGATGGGGAAGATATTCACCAATTATTGTGAAATACATGTTGGTATCATATGGCTTTAGTACTTTAGACTTAGAATATAGCAAATGAGTCACATAGACTATCTTTACAAGAAATGTTTCACTGAACAAAAGAAAGGTTTGGAACGATATAAGGGCTGAGGAAAAGATGTTAGATTTTTCATTTTTCCATGAAATCCTGTATCACTTTTAACTTTTAACCTTACTGCCTGTCTCCAAGATATTTTTGTACATTGTTCAAACTGCAGGTAGCGCTCCCTGCTACCACACTCAGTGCCATGAACTTTCAAACACACACAGACTGCAAGATATACATCACAGAAATTGCAACAAATGGCACTTTCACACGCAGAACCACCCCAGGTCTCATTTTGAGCGCACGCAAACACTCACATACAGCACACAAACATACCTCCTGGCAGCAATCCCTGAGCTGTTTTTGTTCTGATGGAATGGTGGAACGCTTATTGGAACCGTTCACAGTGGAGCAACTCTTCAGTACAGCTATCACAGACAGTAGAGAGAGGAGAAATCACCTGCTCAGGCTGTAGAATTACAGCATAATTGGTTTCTAAAGCAGAGCCCGGTCATGTGAAACAATGCAACTCCAATTGACCTCTCTTCTGCACTCTCTCCACACACACACACAGAAACACAAACACTGCAGCTTCCGCTGTGCCACTGCATTTGAGGCCTCAGATTTCAGCACTGGACAGCTCTCTGTCTGCCAAAGCACTCCAGAGTTGCATTGTTTCAGCACCACCACCATTAGACAGCTCTCCTCATGTTAACAGCTATTGGCAAAGAAGATCTTTTCCTCTTTGTCCTCTTTTCTATTGCTGACAGGCCCAATGTTTACATACTGTGGTAAGTGAGAAGTTGAACAGGTCAGAGAGAGAGAGAGAGAGAGAGAGAGAGAGGAAATGAATATAGTGGGCTGGAACAGATGTTATTGCTTACTCAAACTGCAGACATCTTGTATTTTTTATGTAAGGCTCTGAGCAGAGAGAGGGCAGGGCACAGGGCTTCACCATCACATTCTGCACACTTTTTAGCTGACGCTGAAGTCTTGGCACTAAGCATATTAAGAAATTCCAGCTATGCTGTGAGAATGTTTTGTTAGGTAACCTAAAAATGTGCTTCAAATGTGCTTTAAAAATGTGTGAGCTGTAACATCTAAATTGGTTTTATTCAAAATATTACTTTATTAGGGCTGTCAATTTAAAGCTTTAATTTAATTAGTAATGAGAAAAAATGTGTTAAAATTATTAACGCATTTAATACACCTGCGCCGCCACATGAATCCAAATGTTTTTAAGAATTTGTGTCACCTGAGGAGAGATTGTATTTTAATGCATTGTATTTTTAGGGCTTGCATTTTTATGGGCTAAAATTCTACATGGTTGTATATTTAAGCTGTGAATATTTCAATTCAAAACATTTCACACACATTTTCATTGTTAAAAATGCAATAATCCATATTCCAGCAGGCGGTGCAAGCGCGTGTTGACGAAGAGCAGAGCAACAGTTAGAGAAAGTCATTCATTTCATTCATTAAAACGGATTTACAGTAAGTGTATGTGTGATGATTATCTGGGACAGTATATATGCAGAAAACCTGACACAAAAGATGTGTTTACATTTAATTTAATGTCTTCACTGTTACTTTCCCTGTGTAGCCTACATGTAAGAAGCTTTCTCTACCGTGAACAAGATTATAATGTTATTCTCCGATGCTGATGTACAATTAAAACGTTACATCTGAGGTAGACATGTAAGTTTCCTTAACTTTATATTGCCGCGCTGTGCTGCAGTACTGGGGTTTCCCCCAGACATCATACTCCAGGATTCCCCTGTCGTCGGGACATATAGAATGCTTAACTTAGCTTTATAGAATAAATACAGTGATATAAAAGACCACAGAAGATGGATATTATGCTCGATACTCTACTGCCTTTCCTGCATTTCCTGGAAGTGACATTTTCAAATTTGAACCACTGAATTTGTTGACGCGAAATAAAATGGATCGAAAATTGCTTGCTTAATATTATAGGCTGCATTTTTAAACAGAATGAATATTTTGGCAGTGAAATCTGAAAGGTGAATATGGATTATTGCATTTTTAACAAAGAAATTGTGTGTGAAATGTTTTGAATTGAAATATTCACAGCTTAAATATAACCCATAAAAATGCAAGCCCTAAAAGTACAATGCATTAAAATACAAGCACGGTTAATGCAATGCATATTTTTTTCAAGTAGTGCAATTCAAGATGCTTTTTGTTTCAAAAGCATGGCATTATTTTACTTCCATAGTATTTTACTTAATTCACATCAGTTGGTATCACCAGAGCAGTTCTGGTTGTGTTACTATTATTATTTGTTAAATAAATAGCAACTGAACTGAATTGTTTGGTCCCCTATATATATTGTAATGTCTGTTTGTTTCTTTTCTCATTTAACACAATAATGACTTTAAATGACCTTTTGGGGGGATGTGCGATTAATATACAATTAATTTGGTTAATTGCTTCATCTTGTAATTAATTAGATTAAACATTTTAATTGCTTGACAGCCCTGTACTTAATATAATTGAATCAATATGACAAACATTGGTTAAAGGTCAAATCATGTAGAAATCGTTCCTTAAAGGTGCCCAAGAATGCTTTTTCACAAGATGTAATATAAGTGTAAGGTGTTTCCTGAATGTGTCTGTGAAGTTTCAGCTCAAAATACCCAATAGATTTTTTTTAATTAATTTTTTTAACTGCCTATTTTGGGGCATCATTAACTATACACTGATTTTGGCAGCGCGCCGCCCCTTTAATTCGCCTGCTCCCTGCCACACAAGCTCTCGACTATATTACAGTGCATTTACAAAGTTCACACAGCTAATATAACCCTCAAATGGATCTTTACAAGATGTTCGTCATGCACGCTGTATGCATGCTTCGAATTATGTGAGTAAAGTATTTATTTTGATGTTTACGTTTACGTTTGAGGCTATGCTCTGTGGCTAACGGCTAATGCTACACTGTTGGAGAGATTTATAAAGAACGAAGTTGTGTTTATGAATTATACAGACTGCACATGTTTAAAAATGAAAATAGCGATGGCTCTCTTGTCTCCGTGAATACAGTAATAAACGATGGTAACTTTAACCACATTTAACAGTACATTAGCAACATGCTAATGAAACATTTAGAAAGACAGTTTACAAATATCACTAAAAATATCATGATATCATGGATCATGTCAGTTATTATTGCTCCATCTGCCATTTTTCGCTATTGTTCTTGCTGGCTTACCTTGTCTGTGCACAGATCCAGACGTGAATACTGCCTTTCCTTGTCTAATGCCTTGAACATGGGCTGGCATATATGCAAATATTGGGGTCATACATACATATTAATGATCCCGACTGTTACGTAATTGTTATGTTGAGATCCTCATGTTTTCCGGAAGTCTTTTAAACAAATGAGATTTATATAAGAAGGAGGAAGCAATGGGGTTTGAAACTCAATGTATGTCTTTTCCATGTACTGAACTCTTGTTATTTAACTATGCCAATATAAATTCAATTTTTGATTCTAGGGCACCTTTAAAAAACAGTTTACCCAAAAATTTGTCAATATTTACTCATGATTCCTTCAGTCTAATTTGTAAACTGGATCAAGCTCACCAGCTTAAAAGAATGATTTGTTCACTAATTCAGGCACTGAGTTCAACTCAGGGATCCGCTCAGAGTTCTCAATTAACAGTTCACTGGAGGGAAAGATTATCAATGAATAATGTGTTATCATATATAATGTAATATTAAGTTATCATGTTACTTCAAAAGACTTGGATTATAGTGCACAAGTCATATGGACTACTAATATGGTGCTTGAGTAAACATTGTTTTTTCAGATTAATCACAATCCTGATATTAATTGTTTTAAATCCTAACATTGACCCTTTACTCCGTGTATGTGCACAAGCCAGATTTTTCTGTGTGCGTAAAAGTATAGCTCACCCAAATTTTTTTACTCACCCTCAAGATGTTCTAAACCTGTATGACACTTTTGTGGAACATAAAAGATGATGGTCTGAGAAAAGTCTGTGTTTTTTGTCAATACAATAGAAGGCAATGGTAACCAAAACCATTTTGTTAGCAACATTCTTGAAACATCATCTTTTGTGTGCTGCAGAAGAAAGAAATGTCTTTAAGAATTTGTGTCACCTGAAGAGAGAATCATTCTATCTTATATACACGTTCATTTACCCAGGAAACTGACAGCTGTTGTAAGTACACTGTCATTTCACTTTTTGAATTTGTATTGAGCGCCGAGCACCAAATGTTGTGTGTGTATATTTTACCTGTTCACGTCAAATGGTATCCACATAGCAGTTTTGGTTGTGTTACTATTATTTTCTGTTAAATAAATAGCAATTTAACTGACTTTTTGGGTCCCTGCTGTTAATTTTTAACATTAATATTTCCATAATGCACCATATTAGAAGATTCACAGTATAATTTGCAGCATGCTGAGAGAGAAAGTCTTTCATAAATAAGCAAAATGAACAATATATCTGAAATATACCCAAATGAATCAGAACTGCATAAAGAGCTTGTTATGATTGTAATCAAACTCAGGAAATTGAAACCCAGCCCTAGGTTTATTTTTTGGTTTGTTTATTTTTCTTTTCTTTTTTCCACATATGGAACTTAAAAACCATGGTCGCTATGAACAGCCTGAGAACATCTCTTCAAATCATAATTTTTTTATTACACAAAAGAAATCATACAAGTTTCAAAGGACGTGAGTAAATAATTAATAAATAATAATAATAAATTAACATTTTTAAGGGATAGTTCACCAAAAAATGAAAATTATTCCATGATTTTCTCACTCTAAAGCCATCTTAGGTGTATATGACTATCTTCTTTCAGACAAACACAATCAGAGATATATTTACATTTAGATTTTGAAGACAGGGGGTTAATAAAGGCCTTCTGAAGCTAATCTATGCATTTGTAGAAGACAAATATCCCTATTATAATATCCTTCCAGTGCGAGAGCCATATGCATTCGACACACGTCCAAAAAGCATTAACCCTCTGGAGTCTGAGGCTGATTTGGGGCCTGGAGAAGAGGACATTTCAGGAATGGTGTTTTCAATTCATACTTGCAGCCGGAGGGCGCTTTCTGTACACCTTCAGGCCATAGATTCATATAAAGAAAAGAAACTAATGGCATGTCTTCTAGAGATCGCTAACCATGGCTTTAACATCCAGATAAACACTTTTCAGAACAATAAATACACGATTGAGACAATGCATACAAGTATTGCCTCTGAATTTGCCTCTGAATGGCGCTGGCTCCGTGGGCGTGGCTGCATTAGCGGATAATGAGCTGTGTTCGTTTGAAAGAAGATAGTCATATACACCTAGGATGGCTTTAAGGTGAGTAAATCATGGGATAATTTTCATTTTTGGATGAACTATACCTTTAACAACTGCACACTTACTGTTCAAAAGATTTTTTTTTCCCCAAAGAAATTCATACTTTTATTCAGCAAGGACACATTAAATTGATCAAATGTGACATTAAAGACAATGTTGCAAAAGATTTAAATAAAAGAGATTTGAAATACATGCAGCCCTGGAGAGTATAAGAGACTTATTTTAAAAGCATAAAAACATCTTACCAACCTCAAACTTTTGAAGAGTAATGATTAACTTTACAACAATGTATCTTGTTCACTGGAAGCATCCTTGTAACCATATTGATTAATGTGATATTTATTTGAAGCTCTGCTTTACCTTGCTGCATAGTCCAACAGCTAATTGTTATCAAGCAGCCTTGACAAAATACAATAATTTTTAATAAAAAAACTGAGCCAGAGATGACAGTCAGCAGCTGATGTACCAAACCGAGTGAGAAGAAGCAGAGGGAATGAAAAGCAAGAGAAATAACAGACGAAATGAAAACCACAACACCACAGAAAGCACAAAAGAGACACGACAGCCATATGCAGTAAACTGGGATGAAGATAAACCGAGAGAGGCATACAAGAGGGGACAGAAAGCAGAATGGGTAGCATTCCGTCCCCATCAAGAGACAAGTAAGGAAGAACAACAAAGAAAAACAGCAGACGCATGGGAACTCGGAGGATACACTTTACTCAGCACAAAGCCCCAGGGTTTTAGGACCAGCAGTAAATGGAGATTGACATTTTAAACAGTATGCATAATGAATAAGCCCGAGCGAAGAGAAAAACACAACCAATGCATAGCAGCTGCCACCTCAGCCAGTGATCGAATGAGAGTGTGTGGCCAGACTTAAATACACCCTTATCGTTGGCAAGGGGCGCTGCGCACAGTGTTCCGAGATTTAATTCACTGCATTAGAGAGAATATATCACTTTGATCTGGGCACTAAGAGAAATGTGGACTCTGGCATTCCTTTATGTCTAAGGCTGATCGCTGGTCAAATCGGAGCATCAAGCACAACAGGAACTGAAGTGCTCTCATTACACATGAGTGCGAGAGTGCGTTTTGTGATCCGGGCCTCATTGTCTATGAGAGGACCCAGTGTCAATCAGAAGAGCCCAAAATGTTCCTCCCGGCCAGCAGGGGGTGATAGCAGGCAGCATAGTATCACAGTGCCATCAAATTCTCAACATGCATCATTCAGGCGTCATCCGCTGCTAAGCAGACCTCACAGAGGCAGACACTGTCAGGCCTAATCCTCTTAAACTAGATTTACAAACTGCAGGCATGGTGCAAACATATCATATAGCACAAATACAACACATGTCGATTGTGTAGCCAAGATTTAAGCCTCCGCTGTAAGTGAATGAGAGAACAGTCAGAAATAACACTGAAACAAAACATGAATATTTCACATTCGCTGTCAGCTCACGAACCTGAGTGTGAGATGACAAAGAACAACAGACTGCCAGGGAGCCATTTCTTATCATAAATTGAAAACACAAATAAATCAAACACAAGGTGTAAGGCGGAGTGATCAAATAATGTGGTAAGAAAATGTGACAAACAAGAGTGTGAGTCCTGGGATGGGGCATCCCTCCCTCTGCTCGAGTCAAAGTCACCCTGCAGGACCTGTGACTACAGACTGATGGAAAAAGAGCGTGGCGGTATGAGGCTTTAATACATTTGATATAAAATATTCAAGGCCGTTGCATTAATCTGCCTTTCCCTCAGGCCCTTAGAGCAATGTTTGTCCTGTGCAGTCCTGACAGAGGACAAAAATGGAGAATCTCACCTGCCTCTACCAAGCAGGTTTATAATACTAGGAGAAAGCTTCGGTACAGTTGGCATTTCAAGCAAATGTTAATGACAGTTGCTAAGCTGACGCAGGACTCCTGTACTGTAAGTATGTGCGTTTTCGGAAATTTAAATCTTTTTTTCATGGGTAACACACTTTTTAACATGTAAGCAAATAAAAGTGCCTAGTCACTCTAGAGCCTTGATGCTGATTGGCTGATCCCAAGCTGAGCTATGATGTGAAAGGCAGCAAGTGGAAAAATACAAGTGCATTTTCTTTCGGTAGCTCAAACAGCAGAGCACAGCGCTAACAATGCCAAGGTCACGGGTTTCAAATCTCAGTGAATACAAAAACTGATGAAAAATGTGTACCTTTAATGTAAGTACTTTTTGATAAAATGATTAAAATAATGTTTAAAAAAAAAAAAAAACTTTTTAGAGCTGTGCAAAAACAAATTAAAAAGCATTTTACTGTGAGAAGGTGGTTTTATATATATATATATATATATATATATATATATATATATATATATATATATATATATATATATATATATATATATATATATATATATATATGCTGCAGATATGATAAAGATATGCTGATGATTATTTTCATGTTATGGCTGATAAATGGTGAATGGGCAAAAAATTCATAATATTTTATCAATGAAAAGATTAAAATTATTATTATTATTTTTTTTTTAAGATTACAGTTAAAAGTGTTATAAAATTATTGGTGTTTTTATTTTTTTCTTTATTTTCTTTATTTTTAATTTAATTTTAAGTGCATTTCTTATTTTATTTTATAATTAAATATACAATACCATCATGCATCCAAAATAAATAAATATAAATAAAAAATTACATTTATTTGCGTTTTTATTTTAAGAGGCTAATTTTTTGTATTTATTTAGGATACATATCAGCTGATGTTTAATTGTTCATTTTTGTTTCCTTTATTTTTACATTTACAGAACATGCCCTTAAAATAAAATAAAAATAATAAATTTTAATATAAAATGTATTATTATATAAATATTATTATATTAAATATTATTATTATATAAATACAATTATTAGGGTTTTATTTTTGATTTCAAGAGCATGTCAAAGGTAATCCAAATGTAAAAAAAAAAAAAATATATGAACAATTAAATATACAATATTATTTCATATATATCCTAAATAAATCAATCAATAAAAAAATAGTAAGTTACGGCATATGTCAGCAAGTGCAAACCACTTTTGGTTGGGTTTGCACTTTGCAGGTGTGTTTCTCATTACCCCAATCAAATACCTTATTGTGACCACAAGCAGATTGTCTGTAATATCTGTCTGATTAATAATCAGAGAACATGCTTCTCTCCTGTGTGTGTGGGAAGTGTATCTCTGCATCTGTAATGAGAGATGACAATGAGAGCCCAAAGCCACGGTCCAAAGCAGAGCTCACTGATGTAACCCTGGAGGAGTCGAGCACATGCTTATCTAGGACACCAGATCCACAGCTGGCCACATCTGGACAAACAGGCATCACCAACATACACACACACATGCAAATGAAATTAATCTAGAAAACCCACCCACTCAAACACACACACACACACACATGCACACACTATTATTTGAACAGTACGCAAACCATGCAGCTGTTGTGGATTACAAAACCCAAGTGCTGATTTTTTTCCCCATGCACACCCAGCTCGTGATGGGTTCGCCCTGGCTTTGACCTGAAGCAAGATCGCGCTTGCCTGAACCACAGAGTTCCCGTTCCACGTCATGAATATATTTAGCACCAATCGCTCCCTGTACTGAACCCAAACATGTAAAACGCACACCTCTCACAAACATACAAACCCTCTCTCTCCCTCTTTCTCTCTCTCCCTCAAACAGTCATACACAAAAAGTATTGCCAATCTAACCAATCTTCAAGCAATCTACCGCAACAAGTGTCTCTGCCTGGCCTTTGACATTGAGTACTGAGAGGCAGGCATCAGAGCCCTTACCTCTCCAATGCTCTATTATAAACACACTGCCTTGAGGCTGTTTCACTGCTCTCAGAACAAACTGAGATCCCTGACAGAACAAAAAAAAAATAATAATAATTCATCCTTCACCACAACCGTGTCACACAGATTGTTCTCAGCAGACTCATGCTGAAAACATGAACTCACACATACATCTATAGCTGTCACTGTACACCTTGAAGAGAAAAAAAAGACATTAGCTTTGTATAGCATATATATATAATTAAAAAGCAGAAAACGGTTATTTCAAATTGTAACAATATTTCAGTAAATTACTGTTTTACTTTATGGTGAGCCTAAAAAACTTCTTTCAAAGACAGAACAAAAAACTTTCTGAACCCAAATAGTTTATAAATACATAAAACACATTAAATCGCCACAGCCAGCATAACACAAAACACTTTCAGTAGCTGACGGCCACGCTGAAATCATCATCTCACACGCACATCTATAGCTGTCACGGTGCACCTTGAAGAGACGTGCACTGCTCTTAAACAGGAAAAATAATAATAAAAAAGAGAGGCTGTAGGCCAGAAAGGGAAATCCATCCATTTACCGTGACTCTCAAATCTTCAAGCTATATCTTTCCTTAATCTTTATTATTCCTCTGAAGCTCACTGGCCTGGCTGGATGGAAGGATGGATGGCAAACACACTGTGATGTTTGCCATCACTAAGGAAGGAGGGGAGCCACTCACAAAGGATACATTAACAGTCCTTCCGTCCAGATGGCTGAATGAGTTCCAGAGGGGAGAGCCGGGACACACACACACACACACACACACACAGAAAGATAAGACAGGTGTGGGAAAGGCCACTAGCCTTAATTTTACTTGAGACGGCATGCTCCAGCACATCTTATCATATTCCTGCAGAGTAGTATGCCACGCTGGGATCAAAGTGCTCATATTTAATGTTGAAGGGCCTGTATGCACAGCACGCCAACAGCCACGACATGGAGAGAGAGAGAGAGAGAGCTGGAAAGCGGACCACAAAATATTTGCAGAGATGTGCATGTTTGACAAGGTGAAAAGGGGAGTCTTTGAACTCTACAGCCTAAGTGCTCCATGAACTCTGGGTATACGTATAAGCATTAAGGGTTGCACGGACTCATTTAATTCTGCCAGAATCGACATGTTGGGTCTGTGTCTACTAATTCTGGATTATTTGAGCTGAGTTGCAATAGTTTTTCAATCCACACACTGCATCTATTGAAGCTTTCCAAGTGAATTTTGAATTAAAACTTATTAATGATACTAATATATAAATGATGTGATATGTACATAAAAGGGCTTTTCACACTTGAAATAGTTAACACTGGGTCATTCTAAACCCCTGGTAAACAAAATCCATACTATACCCGGGGTTAACAGTTAATCCTGGGTATTCATAAGATATCGTTTCCTTATTAGCATATTTGTGGTGTCAGTGTCACTGATTGGACAAACGCAGCACGTGACCTGTTTACATAAAGGCTCTAGCATTGCGTGTCCTCATATTACACATTACACATGTTGCCTGTAATAAGAGTAAATTTTTCGAACTATAAAGGTAAGAATGACGGTTTTGTTTTCACTCCAGTTGTCACATTTTCCATAGCCACTTGACATTTTTCCTATCATATGCAGAAAGGACTGTTTATACATTACGCTGTGTTTCCAAGACTGCCCAAAGTGCATGAATTTAAGGCATGCAATTGGTTGTCTATTGCTAAGCATCTAGTTGTAACATTCTAACACTGCATCGATTCACACTGTACAAGTTTAGCACCACAATGCAGAATTAACACTGCAAAAGTGGTGCTAACCCTGCACCCGGGGTTATGCGCAGTATGAAAAGCACTAAAATGTACAAAGATAGATAGATAGATAGATAGATAGATAGATAGATAGATAGATAGATAGATAGATAGATAGATAGATAGATAGATAGATAGATAGATAGATAGATAGATAGATAGATAGATAGATAGATAGATAGATAGATAGATAGATAGATAGATAGATAGATAGAGACAGACATAGATAGATAGATAGATAAAGACAGACATAGATAGATAGATAGATAAAGACAGACATAGATAGATAGATAGATAGATAGATAGATAGATAGATAGATAGATAGATAGATAGATAGATAGATAGATAGATAGATAGATAGATAAAGACAGACATAGATAGATAGATAGATAGATAGATAGATAGATAGATAGATAGATAGATAGATAGATAGATAGATAGATAGATAGGACAGACAGAGAACAATAGGTAGATTGTCTACAATAGGTAGAATGATAAAATGACAGACAGACAGACAGACAGACATAAACATGTTATAAGTAAACCACACTGGCAGCTGGGATGCTCTGTGTTTGTTCAATATAAGTTTTCACAAACATGTCAAAAAGTCTTGCAAGCCACCCTGAAGCTAATCATGTGTCACGCAGTGGCTGACAGAAATGGCACGACTGAGACATGACTGTTTGTGCATGACAATGCAAGCAGCACGAATCTGGCAACAGAGACGAAGCACGCTTTTGTTTCTCACCCGCGTCATCTCAGCTGCGTGGACGTTCTCTCCCCTCACACGCTTTCCGTAAACACAGTGTTGGACTTGCCAAAAACAGCTAAGACCGCCGATGCTGCAAGGCGTATGGTGAGTCAGTTTCATAAGGTAAACAGTGACCCATGAATACCCTGCTAGCTGGCTACTTTTCTGGAAAATTATTAGTCGTGCAAGCCCAAGTCGACAAGCGAGTTAGCTTCTTGCCCTTACTAGTGACAAGACTATACCCTTCAGATACACCTGTGAAAGTCTGTTTAGACTAGTCTTAAAAGTTAGTCATATATTTTTTACTTAATGACCGGTCGTAACGTTTTAAAATAAGTTACGTAAAACGGTAGATTGGTCTAATTTGCTAGTTGGTCAAACTAGTTCTTAAGACAGAGTTTGAACATAGTGGCTAAGTTTATGCAACTGGCCCCTATAATAGACTAGTGTTGTCAAAAGTACCAACTACAAAGTTGGTACTGAAATTTAAAAAAATGTGATGATACCAGCAATTCCCCTTAGCATTTTGAACACTGTTGAGCAGATTCATATACATCTCTGATTGGATATTGTTCACACGCTCAACCGATATATCTGCAATTGGCTAAAATGATCAACACATGGGAGCGTTTGAAAACACACTCAAATTGTATCTGTGTACAAACAAGTGTTTGGTGAAGAGCATCAAAGATGTCTATTTACAACATTTTTGAAGCGTTGATCATTGTAGCCAATCACAGATGTATCTGTTGAGCGAGTGAACACAATGGCCAATCAGAGGTGTTTATGAATCCACTCAACAGTGCTCAAAATGCTAGGGGGAAATGCTGGTATCATCTTTTTATCACGTCCACAGGCACCACCTAAAACACACATACAATACGGCACTTTCAAGAACCTACAGCACAATAAATCTGCCTTCGGAAATTCTTAAAGGGTTAGTTCACTCAAAAATGAAAATAATGTCATTAATTACTCACCCTCATGCCGTTCCACACCTGTAAGACCTTCGCTAATCTTCGGAACACAAAATAAGATATTTTTGTTGAAATCCGATGACTCAGTGAGGCCTCCATAGCCAGCAATGACACTTCCTCTCTCAAGATCCATAAAGGTACTAAAAACATATTTAAATCAGTTCATGTGAGTACAGTGGTTCAATATTAATATTATAAAGCGATGAGAATATTTTTGGTGCGCCAAAAAACAAAACAAAATAACGACTTATTCAGTGATGGCCGATTTCAAAACACTGCTTCAGGAACCTTTTTAGTGTTATGAATTTTTTATGTCAAATTATGATTCGGATCACGTGTCAAACTGCTGAAATCACGTGACTTTGGCACTCCGAACCGCTGATTCATAATGCTCTGAAGCTTCCTGAAGCATCGTTTTGAAATCGGCCATCACTATATAAGTGTTTTGTGTTTTTTTTTTTTTTTTGGCGCACCAAAAATATTCTTGACGCTTTATAATATTAATATTGAACCACTGTACTCATATGAACTGATTTAAATATGTTTTTAGTACCTTTATGGATCTTGACAGAGGCAATGTCATTGCTCCCTATGCAGACCTCAGGGAGCCATCGGATTTCTACAAAAATGTCTTAATTTGCATTCCAAAGATTAACAAAGGTCTTACAGGTGTGGAACGGTATGAGGGTGAGTAATAAATTACAGAATTTTCATTTTTGGCTGAACTAACTCTTTAAGTAATGACATCTGGGCCAACACCACATTCGAAGCCGAATGCAATTGCAGACATTTCTGCAGCACACTATCCAATAAAGATTAGTAAGCATGCTGAATTAATGATGGCTGCCAGAAGAACCCCAAATCCATGCCACTCCTATAAACATTTCACTTTACTTTTTTCAAAGACTGGGGAAAATGCAGGCCAAATGTGGAACACACTGAGAAAAAAAGACTGCTCTAAAAAAAGCAAAATAACAATACAGTAGAGAATAAATCTGGGAATATTTGGCATACTTGGAAGAACAAATCGTACCCGACACCTGAATTTGTACCTGAGTGTGATTCGAACAACAATTCAGGTAAAAGGAACAAACTACATGTCATGCTCAGCAAATGACTGCAAGTAAGGCATCACTCCAAAAACCGTTGGCGTCAAAGTGCATCTTCTCGTTTTTTTTGTTTTTTGTTTTTTTCTTTCAGTAGGCTATTTTTATGTGCTTTGTTGCATGCTGAGCAGATCAAACGCATTTCCTGCGCAGGAGTTCCTTTCTGTCTGCCTGTGACAGGTGCTTTAAGAGATGCTTGGCATTGTTGGTGTGTAACTCAACTATCAATGATTTAATATTTCACTTCAAATGGAAAGCGAGAGATGTTGTGGAGAGAAGATTCTCAGCAGAGCATCCTATTTTATAATTCACACTGTTGCCTGACAGGTTGAGAAGCACTTCGTGTAGCTTGAGTCAATGAGTCCCTGAGATTCCCCCGCATTTCTCCTTCTCATTATTCAGGAGATGTGCAAAGTTTGTTTTGGGGTGGAACGCAGTGAGCCAGGGTCACGGATCGTTACTGGGAAACATAAGGGAATGAGGAAGGGAGATAAACATGGAAGATGGGAGATTAGAGAAGAGCCAGAGTTTGGGGGTGAGCACAACATTGAGATTGGAGTAGTTTACATTATCCCTACGAAGCTTTTACCATGCCAGGATTACACCAGTGAGACCAACACTACTGCTCTGGATGGCTCTGCTCACTTTCACCGGCCACACACACTCATTCACACACATACTGTATATACACAGAACACAAATCCCTACAAAGACATGAAAAAACAAAGCTACTCACTCTCACTCTCTCTCTCTCTCCATTTTCTAAACATAAACATACACTCAGCTCATTTTCCAAACAATGTGCATCATGTAGCAATAATAACCATTTTCTAATTATAAAGTTTACAGTCTCGATTTCTGATGCTTTCAGAATCCATTTCATTTTCACCTAAGAAAACAAAAAAAAAAATGTTGTTTAGCACTCATGGTCTGTAGGTTGCTTTTAAAATCATTCAAGCCTATTTCAATTAGGCCTATTCATAAATTAACACTCAGTATTACCAGCCTCATATTTTTATTTAAATAATACACAAATGAGGCACACAGGGAAATATATTCTGCTTCATTAATAAAGTCTGAAAGCATTGCTCCTTGTGCCATTTTTTATTTAGACCAAAGTCAGAAATGATGTGCAATTTGTTGTAAGCAAGACCTTTTGAGGTTTTCAGTGCAGAATAACTGGAAAAGGGGCAAAAAGAGCAAATTAGCCCATTTACAGAACAATATTCATTGCTGTCACAGTTACAGATGGGGTGAAATTGTGAACGATTCTAGAGGCCAACAGGTCACATTGGGGGCTCATAACAATTAGAGTAGGATTGATGTAGGATCCTTTACAATTAATACAATGCATTTCACATCACAACACAAAATAATTCTTTTATAAGAAAAGTGACTTTATCAAACAAATCAGTAAATGACAAGTAAAGTTACCGTACATGTTAGGAAAAGAGACAACAATATGTACCACTTCTCCAGATGCTTATAAAAGATTGTTATAAAAGACAACAAATGTGCCACTTCTCCAGAGATGCTCGGTTTTGATCATTTATTTGTATAATCCTTTCACCATGAAAATGATATTGGGGGAGGAGGGATGTGGCTGTTTGTGATTGACTTTTCTTTAAAAATAGCTTTTTGATTTAACAGACAAATACACAAGGTTACAATAAAGATCAACTTATTTCACTGCTGTGTCAGCAGATCATCAAAATGCAACATTCTGAACCTGTCAAAAGAGCACCTGTCCTGAGCACTTTTTGAGCAATTTACACTATTCAGCTAAGTCAAAGAATGCAAGAATATATATATATATATATATATATATATATATATATATATATATATATATATATATATATATATATACACATATATATATATATATATATATATATATATATATACACACACACACACACACACTGTATATAAGAGAGATTATACAAAATGCATGTTATTTTTTATTTAGTACTGTCCTGAGTGAGATATTTTACATAAACAATGTTTACATAGTCCACAAGACAAAAAAAAAACAAAAAACAACGATCCAGATGTTAATACTGGCTGCCCTTGTGTAATGTTAATACTGGCTGCCTCGATCATGGGCTGGCATATGCAAATATTGGGGGTATACACCCCAAGTGTTATGTAACAGTGAATTTATTAAAATAACCCTGTTCAAATTTGATTGAGTGGTTACCTGGACCAGGGGCGGTTTCTTCATTAGGGCAATTGGGCGACGCACCACCAAAAGTGAGAAAGGGACAGATTTTTTCAATCACATTCAACCACAGAGTTACGCTAGCTGTCACTGCTAGGCTGTTTGTTCTGCCTCTGGATGTAGTCCAATCAGCGTCGAGTCACACTCTGTGGAGTACTGCCTCTTTTTGGGCATTTCTGTCTGGCGGAGATTTGCCCCGAGTGCTCCCATAGACTTCCATTCAAAGAACTTTGCATGAACAATGCAATCTCTATGGGTTCCGCGAGGGCTCGCACTAACGTGCTTTCGTCATCATACGTAACCTTAACTTGTGCAGCGATTGGTGGAAACGAACATACCTCTATTAATATTTTTTTAAGCTGAAGTGACATCAAATAATTTCCTCAGTACATAACTTACATTTCACAGACATATTCTCCATCTGTAAATATTAGAAAGAAAATATTAAGAAAATATTTCCATTTTGAAGTCAGGCGTGGACGAGCTTCAGCAAGCACAAACTTCCGTGAACGAGCGCCGCCGCGCAAATGCATGCCAAACATACGGAGTTCAATCTGAGTAAAATACATTTTGTTAAAAATATTTGTTGTTTAATTTTTTTTTTTTTTTTTTTTTTTGCCGAACATAACTATGCCATATGTAGAATTTCGAACCTACAACTAAGTGTATTTGTACGATAGCAGTAACTGTGTAAAGTGACTGTTGTAGAGTAATCAAAATAGCCTAATAATTAGTCTGTTCTTTTGTTTTTATTTAATTTCATTTTTAGTTTAGTGTATTTAACTTCTGCTTTAAAAAACATTTAAAATTTTAGAATATAGCCTAGGCCTAATGTGATTTGACCCCTTTTTTGCACATGATATAGCATATAGTACAATGTTACATTCATGTTTGTTTTTATAGCCTTCAATATGAACATTGTTTCAAGGACAATATTGGGCAGGATGTGAAATAACAGTTTTTTTAATTAAATACAGATTTTTTTTAGATCCCAACCCTATGGCATGCTTTAAATAATGAATTTTCCCTGTTTTAGATAAGCAGTAATGATACATTATTATATCACTTGTTAAATGGTTATTCAACAATTAGCCTATTCATTCCTGCATTTCTAAATAGTTTTTCTTTTTTTTTTTATCGCCCCCCCCAATAATTTTTTGCACCAGCCGCCACTGACCTTTTTTTTTTGTGATGGTTGTTCATGAGTCCCTTGTTTGTCCTGAACAGTTAAACTGCCCAGTGTTCTTCAGAAAAATCCTCCAGGTCCTGCAGATTCTTCAGTTTTCAAGGATAACCAAGGGGGGTGAAAACCTTTTGAATTTGAAGATCAAGGTAAATTGTACTTAATCTGTCTTCCGGGAAACATGCAAGTATCTTCTGTTGCTTCTGAAGAGCAGTACTAAATGAAAAAAAAAAAAGATATTTAAAAAAAATAAGAAAACATCTTTCTCAAATTTCTCAAATGTTGAACAGGAAGAGGATGAACATCCTCTTAATGCATCGTGTTTCCTTCTGGAGCATCAGTGAATGTTTGAAAATGTTTCAAAATCGTACAGTCACTGCTGGAAAGGGTTCAAATATGCAAAAAAACTTTGAAAACTGAAGAATCTGCAGGACCTAGAGGATTTTTCTGAAGAATATTGTGCAGTTTAACTGCTCAAAATGTTTGATATATATATATATATATATATATATATATATATATATATATATATATATATATAATGAATATTAAAATGATATGTAATTGTCAACACAAACTATATTACGTATTTAATTTTCTAACAATATTATTTCAAGCCATTTCTCCATTCCAGTTGGATGATTCAGCACACCAGAGCGGGCCTTTAAAGCATCTCAATGCAGTCATTAAACAGCACCTGCTCTCCCCACAGGCCAGTGTTGCCAACTCTAGCTTGGGAGAAGTGTTAAAATGGAGTCTACATCAACAAATACATACAGTACTATTCTCTTAGTACTTTAGCCTCTTATAAGCATTTCAATGTACCAGGTGCAGAAAAGCCCAAATGTCACTTCCATCTATGCTTATCTATCCATTCAGAGGCGAGCTGATAACTTGCGTAATTCAATACAGAGGATATGCAATAACTGAACTGTAATCCCCTTTACTCTGCCACAGCAGTATGCAATAATGTCATGTCATATCTTGTTATAGAACAAGATGTGAGTTTCAGCCTATGAACAAATGCGTTGGTGGTAAGAAGGCAATAAGAGACCAAAGAACAAGAGGTCCTTTTCTTTCACAAAGCAATAGTATGGCTTCAGAAGGCTTGGTATAAAACTCTAAAAGTCATACGGACCACTTTATTATGCTTATTTGAAGCTTGAAAGCAACCAGGACCTTCATAAAAAAATCTCCCTTTAGTGATTTTACAGAAAAAGACAGACATACAGATTTGAAAAAGGGGCACTGCCTTTTTACTGCACCATGACCCCGTCGAAATATTACTGATAAATCCTTTTCTGAGAATAGAGATTATATATAAAAACTTGAGAATTAATTTCCTTGATAACATTTCAGAAATCAAGTCACGTGTTTTCTATCAGCTGCCATGATAGATTCGCAAGTGAATCACTATTGGTCTAACTGGTCAAACATTGGACAAACACCCCGTCCCAAATGGCACACTAAACACCCGCGGTCTTCTTACAAGTCTGCACTTTCATGACATAATGCCGCTTTGAAGTCTGCTGCGGAGCTTGCACAGGTGCGGGCTCGGAAAAAGCAGCGGTGGACAGTAACAAAGTATTTTTACTTCGTTACTGTACTTAAGTACATTTTTCAAGTATCTGTACTTTACTCGAGTATTTTTATTTTGGGCAACTTTTACTTCACTACATTCCAATGCATAAGATCGTACTTTTTTTTACTTCACTACATTTCATAAAACATATCATTACTCCTTATTTCAAAATGAAGAAATCGGCACATGATCAGAGACGCAAAAGCGGATTCTTTTCAGTCATCCTGTTTAATCGGTTCACAAATCACATCAACAATTAATTCACGAATTGGACTGATCGTATTGCAGCTGTTCTCGAGTCAACAAATCACTGATTCAATGATCCGTTCAGAGCGAGTCTCCAGTGAATATATTTACAAGTCTGACTGAAAATTAGCCAAGAACTGGGGGATCCTCTGAGTGCGCGCGACTGATGGCGAAAAGTAAGTCAGCCTACTAATGTTGAATTTTAGGATGAATTATTGTAACTGAAATTCATATTTAGGTCAGTTGTTTTTTTTACTAAATCTGCTGTAAAGGGCGATCTGTTTAAGCCCACTGAAATGATTTAATGCGACACGTCCACACCAATGTGTCTACAGGGTCACCGTGATTTTGCCAAGACATGTTCCTGGATCAACGTATTTTGTTGATCCTGGAACAATATTCCAGACTGAAAATTTAGTCTTCACCCTATTCCTACCCCTAAACCTAATCCTACCCATAAATTATCCCTAATATCAGAGGGGAAAGATATGTGAATATCATTGATGTAGAAGCACCTAACCTGGTTGCAAGCCTAAACATGACATAAACGGTAAACTTGTCCCTCAAATCTGATCGGTTGATTGGAATGTTGTTTCAGGATTAACAAAGATGTTGATCCAGGAACATGTCTTACTTGGCAAAATCACGTTGACCATCTACAGATCGTGATCTCGGAGGCGCCAAAATGACATAAAAACTATTTGACATCGAATGATTCATTCAAAAGATTTGTTCAAAAACACTGATTCATCCAGTCATAAAACAAGTGAAGTAGTTATGAGTGAGTCATTAAATCATTCATTCAAACCCATTTTTTTTAATTAATTAATTAAATATTTTTATACTGCAACAATAAATTTTTTGTCTTCTAGTAAATAATTATCTGCAATTTTGTTTAGTTGTCTATTCAGAATCATGGGAGAATCATGAATCATTTCTATTTGAAAGAAACAAATAAAAATCTTGATTCTCATTTTATCCAGAATCGTGCAAATCTAACACAAATTAAAATAACACATGCACGTTCATCTTCCCCACTGCTGAAGCAATTTGACAATTCATAATCATTCATAATTATTTTGAGCAATAGGATTATATAAAATATATAATATAAAATTAAAATATATATATAAAATTACAAAATAAACATTCATCAATCAGTACTTTTTTACTTAAGTACATTAAAAATCAAGTACTTTTGTACTTTCACTCAAGTAAAATTGAAAAGGAGCACTAAATACTTTCACTTGAGTAATATTTTATGATACATGTCTGTACTTTTACTCAAGTTCTTGATTTGTGTACTTCGTCCACCACTGGGCAAAAGTGCGCATCGAGGGCGCATATCGATCGCAAAGGGAGCACTTCTGACACCTAAAATGACAAATGGGACACCCTATGGTCTCCTGAACTTAACAGACATGCGCACATGGCAGCCATTGTAAGTCCACAAGACTGAAAGTGCATATAAAGTGTGCCATTTGGGACAGAGCCAAAGAGGTTTGCAAAAGGTCTGAAATTGTTTGTGATTCAGATTGATTCATTTGGACTGTTCGATGAGGCATTGAATCGTTTGCAGCCATTTCTCAAACTGAAATAGTTATGGATACTTAAAAAAAACACTGTTATATTTAAAGGTGCCATCGAACTGAAAATTGAATTTACCTCAGCATAGTTGAATAACAAGAGTTCATACATGGAAATGACATACAGTGAGTCTCAAACTCCATTGTTTCCTCCTTCTTATATAAATCTCATTTGTTTAAAAGACCTCCGAAGAACAGGCGAATCTCAACATAACACTTGCAGTCTGTATAATGCATAAACACATCTTCATTCTTTATAAATCTCTCCAACAGTGTGTAATGTTAGCTTTAGCCACGGAGCACTATCAAACTCATTCAGAATCAAATGTAAACATCCAAATAAATACCATACTTGCGCGATTAGACATGTTGCATGACGAACACTTTGTAAAGATCCATTTTGGCCCCATTTACACTGCACGGTTCAAGTGACCCAATTCCGATTTTTTCCTCCCATATGGCACAGATCGGATATGAGTCACGACCTTGTAAGCAGGAAAAAAGCGCATGGATTCCGATTTTCACAGATCGGTTTCAGGCCTTATTCATATGTGGTTATAAATCAAATATGAATCGGATACGGGCGTTTGCGCCTGCAGTGTAAGCGGACAGATCGGATATTCCCCGGTAAATGCGACTCCTGCGTCATTGAAAAGTGATGGTTTTTCAACATTTCGCAGTACAGACATACCTATAACAAACGGAACATCTCTAGTTGACTGGTAGATTATTAATTTCATTTGTTTGTGTTAAATAAAGGCGATCTGACGTTGAAATGAGTGCTCGTTGCCGCTGTAGTCAGTTGAGACGGCTCGTGCACAGACGCGCGCTTCAGTCCCGTTGTGGAGACTCTAACTATTCGTTCCATTAAAACCACAAAATAAAAAGCACATAAACTTGCAACTGCCCTTGATATACAATCACTGATGAACGCATTGGTTTTAATGAAAAAAAAAAAAAAAAAATAGTATAGGACGGCGGATTCGAACCCGCGAAGCTGTGAATATCTACCCATACCCGAGTATTATTCAACTCGCACGCTTCCAGCAGAACTACGTACGAATACTGTCATGAAAAATTTGTATTATTTTTATGTAGGGATGTAACTATTGCATTAAAAGGGTTTCTATATGAATTCATGTCAATAAATTAAGCTCAATGTACCATTGAAACTGATTTGTGATGTCATATAGGTTATTTTTGGTACGTTTCGCCAAGTGCAGTGTAAAAAGGAGACATCCGATACAGGTCACTTTTAAAAGAAATGTAAGCACGTCGTCCAAAAAAATCGGATATGGTCAAAAGATCGGATCCGTGCGTTAGGACATGCAGTGTAAATGCGGCCTTTGAGCGTTATATTAGCTGTGTGAACTTTATTTATGCACTGTTTAAGGCAAGCGCGAGCTCCGTGGGCGGGGAGCGTGAGCATTTAAAGGGGCAGCAGCCTAAATCAGCTCATATTTAATGATGCCCCAAAATAGGCAGTTAAAAAAGTTAATTTAAAAAAATCTATTGGGTATTTTGAGCTGAAACTTCACATTCAGAGAACACCTTAGACTTATATTACATCTTTTAAAAAGACGTTCTACGGCACCTTTAAAATCAAGTGTAGTCAATGCTGAAGCAGCTCTTTATTGAGTGCATAGCTTGTGAACAACTCTCTACTCCAGCCAGGCAATGACAAGTTATCCATATATCCATAACTATATTAAAAAGAAAAAAAAAATGATGGGGGGCTTGTGCCCCAGTACTTATAAGATGCTAGAAACACCTTTGGTTTGGCCACCAAATCTGCCTTGACCAGCAAAAAAATTCAAAGTCTTGAGTGTGCCATAACCAATAATTCAATTCACATTCACTTCCTCAAAACAGTTTTCTGCTGCATTAGATCACTTTGTAATTCCTATTTATCTGTATTACTATAGGTTAAGAGTAGTTCTGGCTGCCTCAACATCACAGTAAACGGGTACAAGCAGGTTGTGGCATCGCGCATTTGCCCATGAAATGTTCTATCATATTGGTTTGGTTTTCACCTGCGTTGAAAGACCATGTTGCGGTGAAAAAAACATGCACACATGACTCCATTTCCCAGTGCTCGGAATGGGACATCCCCAGCACTTTTAAAAAAAGATGCAATCAATTATTTACACTTCCCGCCACATGTGTTCTACATGTTTCTCTTTCTGTGCATTAATATTTCAGCCTACTCTGCGACAAACTCTTGGCTTCCTAGCGGACATTTTGTCTACATAAATCACACAGTGACATTAAAGAAGCCTAAGATGGCCTTCACTGCCACTTACTGCAAGTACACATGGGGGCACATTAATCTCACCCTCTCTCCAGACAGAGGAGAGAACCTGATGCTTACGGCGCACTAAAATGTCACTAACAAACAAGGCCGCTCCAGAGAGAACTGTCTGTAAGTGCACAGTTACACAAAGACCATGAGGACAACTTGGAAGTCTGCTGAAAATGTCACGTCAATGTTTGCAGATAAAAGTCAGCTAATCTGCAAGATAAAAGCAACCAAGTATGGTACTTCATTTTAGATCGGCCTGGGAAACATCAGGTGGAGTGAGAAGTTCGTCTCTCACTCTCTGAGCCTCTAAGGTTGCGATTGGTGGTCTGGCATCACGTGGCTATTCTGTTGCTGGTATCTGGGGAGAGCAGTGTGGTAGCAGCAGCTGGAACTACGCTCCTCTTGGCCCGGGCAAAAGCCTCACTGACCTCCCATGAGATGGCGCTAAATGGATTTCTGTCTTTAATCCATGTGTATGATTTTATGGTACACCTTTCCCACAGGAGCCGCAGGGGTTGTGGCGTATGCCGTACTATGTTAGCACGTCAAAAATATTAATCACCACGTCAGAGGTTTTCTCTTCCTCAAGCCCTCTATTTTAGCAGCTAGAATGTGATTTACTGGCTATGTTTTTCCCCAGGCTTTAGCCTGACATGTTCTCGGTGTCTCTCTCCGATGCCGCTGCGCTTTCATACCTGACAAAATCCGCTCAACCACGCCGGCTTCCGACTGTGCCGCGGAAGGTGTGCGTGGAATCACAATGATGTGTCAGTGAAGAAGCATCCCCGCCCCCCAAAGGCAGATAGCCAGCTGCATTTAGAGTGCCAGCCGCCCACTGCCTCCTTACACAGGAAGTAATGAGGCTTGGCCCCTGAGCCAAATCAACCCCAAACATAGATAGGACACAGAGACAAACATAACACATACAGGAAACTCAGGCATGAAGACAATGAGGGCGAGGGAAAAGGAAATAAGGAAAAGGAGGAGGAGGACGAGAGTATAAAGGATAATATTAGAGTAGGAAATGTAATGTGCATCAGGGTGAAAGAAATGGAGTCAGAAGGCAGGGAAGAAGATGAGCGGCTCAGGTTTCAGAGCTGCGGCTAATGGATGGCTGCATGTCATCCTTTAGAACAATGGGATAATAATACATATATGAATGAGAGATGAACTCTCATTGGGCCGATTTTAAAACGATGTTAGTGTATCGCTTATTCAATTGGGCTCCTATGGAATATACAACATACTATCTCCTGGTGCATTACTATACTAGTCCCACCAAAACATGAGATCCTTTTGCAGTCGTAAAGATGAATGCATTTGCATCATGTTCCTTCTCAGACGATCCTCAGAGAGAAAGTCCAAGCAGGGGCGGAACGGGCTAGTATTATATTATACAGTGATGCATTACCCGACACAATATCGCACATTCAAAATCCAACTTGCAGTCCACTACTCTTTTACCAGTTGCCAATTCTATTCATAAAACAGCTTGGCCCAACAATAACACCTCCCTTACTTGATGCAGATCTATTCCAAGAACCAAATCTGTTCTCCATCCATCTCATATTTCACAATATAAAGAAATTCCAATGTGTCATATAGACCTAGGCATTCTGTCCACTGTTGTCGTGCAGGAAAAGCAGGTACATTGTCATGAGTGTATGCGGGGAAGCATGTAATGTGCTTTTCTTCAAGTTAAATATTGAATTAAATATAATATTAATATTTATTTTTTTAAAAATGCAAATAAAACTTATACACACTCAGCTTTATTTACTTTAATTCAGCAAGGATGGATTAACCTTCTGTATATAAACATATTATATTAAGACTAAATTCTGTGTTTTTGGACTTTCTATTCAAAGAATCCTGAGGGGGGAAAAATGGATCACGGTTTTCACAACAATATTATGCACCACATCTGTTTTCAATAAGAATTCATGTGATATTAAGTAGAATCAGTAGTTTTTCCTGAACAGCAAATCAGCATATTGAAATAATTTCTGAAGAATCATGTGACACTGAAGACTGAAGAAATGGCTGCTGATAATTTATTGGTCATCGCAAAAATAAAATTGTTTTAAATTGCAATAGTATTTCACAATGTTTTACTGTATTTTTTTATCAAAGAAATGCAGCCTTGGTGAGTATAAGATAATTGTTCCTAACCCCAACTAATATATAATTTGTTTGTTTGTTTTTTTATTAGGCATTTTAATATTTGCATTTTTGTGTTAGGACCCACCATTTTAGAAACACTGCTTTATTAGGTATATAGACTGGGAAAGGAGCCCACCCATAAAAACTTTTCCCGGGTGAATTTTAGCAATGACCCTGGCACAGACAATGTCAAAGTATTAATAAAAGAAAAAGACAGCCATGTGGTCTGCAAGAACCCTGGCCGAAAGCATGGTTTCTCATCCGTCTCTGGCCCTAGAGTCAGGGCCTTCTTTTGCCCCTCACCCCTTCCTTATCAGTATTCGCCCCAGGGCACTTTCAGCTCAAAAGAAAATTCACTGCACTGTGAAACAGAGAATGTGTGGTATTAAATTATACATAAGCTTCTCTTTATACAAGCAGTTTGCCATGTTCTCACTGTTGACTAGGGTGTTGGATCCAGTTCACAAATAATGAAAGAAAGGCGAAAATAAATAAATAAATTATATATAATTATATTAAAATAAATATATATATACACACACACCCACACCCACACACCCACATATAATCCCCCCCCCCCCCCCCTCCCCAATAAAACTCAGTTATGCAAATGTCACCCAGGGGCATAAAGATGCAGATCTTGATTTGTTTTCCTTATAAAAAACACAAACCAGGGTTCACTGCTTAGATTTGTATATGCTATAAACCTCTCCATGATCTCCAAGATACGATTATCGAGGAAGAAGTGGGAGCAGTAATGTGAAATGTCATTTAAGTTACCTCTGTAATTGTCTTCTCATTGTTCAGGACTGTTTAAAGTCCCAAGACTGGATGGTATTCAAACTCCATGCTGGCTAATTGGTGCTGACACACAAAATTGATGGCCTGTTTTTACCACCTTGCTTTATAAATAAACAATATTGCAGATTTGATTACAGAAGTACATCAAATTAGCATGCAGACTAATGCTAATTCCCCATTCCCTAGTAAAACAGAATATTTCTCAGTTGTTGAAACATTTTGTTTGGATAGCACATTCTTTCAGTATTCATGAATGAATTAAGCAGTGTTATAGAGTAACTAACTCAAACTCACTAACTCAGTAGTAGAACAGACTTGCTTCTTTCAAATTAGCGTAGCTTTTACCAATGAGTACCATGTAGTATGAAAAACACAGGAACAATCGAACATGCTCCCCCCTGATATACATCTTTCACAGTGTTGCAAAGTCAGGTTCCTTTTACTAGGGTTCAAGTGAATGAACAGACTGAAAAAGAAAAAAAAAAACTTTGAATACCTATGCTGCATTTTAGGGATCCATTTATAGTAGAATATTTAATTAAATTATGATGTTCATTACTTTGTTTCTGCTTCAATTCCATAAATTAGGTATACAGTATTTACAAATTAGTAAATTTGTAATTTAAGAAATTAATTTTATTCACCAAGCAAGCATTAAATGATCAAAAGAAATGTTTTTTGAGCACCAAATGAACATATTATAATGATTTCTAAAAGGATCATGTGGCATTGAAGACTGAAAATTCAGCTTTGCCATCACAGGAATAAATTATTTTTTTAAAATATATTTAAAAAGAAGACAGTTGCAATAACTGCAATAATATTTCCCAATATTACAGTCTTACTGTACTGTTATATTATTATTATAGTAAGCCTAAAAAAACACTGTTTTCGTTCCAGACAAATCAGGCTGATTAAATTATAAAATATATAAATACCCTATATAATATGTAAAGAATAAGCAGCCTGATAAGTAGACTCAATGTAGCAAACTACTAGAGCTTGACTGAAGTAGCTTGTAGCCTTACAGCTATAATTTCAAAACAGCAACCCTAACACTGGTACTGACAGTATTACAATACAGATGTATAAGGACATACAAGAAGTCATACAAACACAGATTACAATGTAAATACTATTTCCCATTTGCAGCGCTCTCCTATCTCTTTTCTTCAGTTCTCTCTAGTGTGTGTGGGTGTGTGTGTGTGTGTGTGTGTGTGTGTGTACACTCCCTACGTGAGTGTCTTAGCGTGTATCCAGTGCCTCAAGTCTACCTACCAAACCTACTGCAGTACTCATATCTTTACTTATCTAAATGGAATCTCCACCCTAAGACCTGATCTCCACTGACAGGACGAGAGCAGCCAGCACCTTCTCCTGCACTACACTTCCTCTTTTGCCTTCTATCTGTCTCTCCTCCTCTCACCTTGAGCATCTGCTTCAGATCAGGCAAATCTCTATCTAACAATAGACCTGCTTTAAATGGGCGAGCATGCTTATTCTTATGGGGAAAAAACAGAAGCTGCAACACTGGGAGTCATTATTCTTGAAAATTGATATGAAACAAACAGAGCAAGTGGGCAGATTTTAGTCCACATGATATAGAGAGGATAAAGACAGATGAAAAACAGTCGCCTATGTGATCCCTCATTAACATGCAGAAGTAATGAACTCAGCAGCAAGCACGAACACTATTAGACTGCTTGACTGCCTCTTTTGTAATGCCGCGAAGAGAGCTGGAATATGTATCTATCTTGATGCACATGAAGTTGGGAAGGGATTTTATTAGAGGAAATAAAAATAATGAGGCCTGAACAAACAATGTGGCTATATGGCTAAAAAAGGTGTTTCATGAAATCATGTTATCACAGACAGTTGGGCAATCATACGCACACGGGCATATCTGGACATCCACATTCATACATGTACACATATCAAAATGTTTGGAAGATCGCACTTACGTGTCCTGAAGCGATGGTGTGGGCGAGTAGGCTTGGTAGAAGGGCCCTTGGAGGAGCGTCCATGGTTCCAGCGTTGACCGGGCTTGGAAGGGGATGCAGGGGTGGAGGTCGGTTGGGCCGCTTGGGTGGTGGTTGTGCTCGTCGTGGTTGTCGTGCTCGTGGTGGTCGTAGTCGGTGGCCCAGCCCGTGCAGAAGGCGATGCATTTCTGCTCCCACTGTCCCCGTTGGGTTTTCGGACAGTGGTGCTGCGAGGGGTGACCTCCTTTGCTCCCGGTGGGACAGGATTGGTGGCCCGGGTGGCGGTGGTAGTGTTGGCCACTCGCGTTCCTACTCGGTTATGCAGGTGTGGAGCTCTGTTTACCGACCCTCCCCCTAACACCCCGTTGCCACCTCCACTGCTGCTACTGCTACTGGCCGTGTGGTTTGAGGACTGCCCAATTCGAGTCCTTTGAACTGTACCTGTGCCCTCAGCTGCTCGGGTCACTGAACCCGGAGCCGCTGAGGGTGTGGTGGAAGCAGTAGACGTAGAGCCATCTGAGCCCTTCGGCAGAGCACTGGGTTTAGAGAGGAAAATGGGGTCCTGTCCGATGCGATTGGCGTCCACCAGGTCAGTCGGGACGTAATCCTGCACTGAGCCCACCACAATCCATTTTAGAAGCATCAGGCTAAGGCCCAGGCCCACAAAGCCCATCAGCAGGGGCACAACACAAAGCCAAGTCTGCTGGCGGGGCCACACCGCACAGGGGCCACAACGGAGGGGCCCTGGGGCCCGGGGAGAGGCTTGTTCAGCCCCGGGCTCTTCCAGGGTCATGGTCTCCATGGTGGCCCCTAGTGCCGTTCTCTCACTCATGCTTCTGGGGTTCAGGGCCCAGCCAGGAAGTAGTGCAAGCAGCGGAGGGGGCTAGGGAGGGAGCCAAAACTGGGCATCTCATTAATATTCATTTAACACTCTTCCACAGCTACAGATACATGCAATACTGACTACTCACATGAATAGAACTGCAAACATCAGCCTATATACATATATATGAACACATTAATATATAAATTCTATACAATACAGTAAACAAACCTTAAAGCCCAAAGACACCAATAGTCACGTACACACGCACGCATACATACACACACACACACACTCAATAAGGAACTGAACAGGACTGGGTTTGGGAGAAGAGTGGGTTTTGGGAACAAGCCCCTGTTTAGTTCAGCTTCCGTAGAACCGAAGGTAATTCCCAAGATGCTCCATATATAGCGACGAAAAATAGAACAAAAATTAAGTTTTGCAGATCCGTCGGGTGTTCTGCCCGTACTCAAATTTTCCTTGTAAATCCGTGAGTGTTTGAGCGAGGGCAGCTCCCTGCTGCAGATCTTTTCTCACAGCTGCATTAACGCATCGGTCGTCGCGGCTGGCGCAGCCCTGCCTCTGTATGTGTGTGCGAGCGTCTGTGTGTGTGGAGAAGCTCAGGTAGCGGCAGAAGCACAGCTCCACTCAAGGGACAGCTCTCTCTCCCCTGACACGGCACTTCGTCTCTGGCTACACAGCTTGGATCTTCCCTCTAGTCTCTACAGCAGTGCATCAGTGGTCACAGGCAGCCGGTAATCCACCCCACAGGAGCAAACAGCGGAGAGGGGGAGAATGATGTACTGTGATCAGGCAGAGACGACTACTAGGGTTAAATCCATCAGATCCTTTTCCCAATCCCTGCCCTTAGTTCTCCCGTTCTGTCAGTGCACATCCGAGCCTCTGCCCTGCATCCGTCATTGCACCAGAATTCAAAGGCAGTCCTGTCTCTGAGCTTGCTACATTCCCACACTGAAAGACTCAGACCTTGGCAGAAACACAGGCACACGGAGTGTGAGAGAAGCAAGCAGAGGGAGAGAGAGCGGAAACAAGAGAGAGAGCAATAGAATGTGCGATGGAGAGAAAGCAGAAAAGGAGGGAGAGTGAGTGGGTGAGCATGAGACTGGGAGAGAGTGAGATAGAGAAGGGAGGGGGAAAAGGAGAGAGCGCTGCTCTGAAAACTGATGCGGCTGCTTTTCTTAGAGGCTGCAGTGAGTGTGTCTGCATGTGTGTTTTCTGGTGTGTGTGTCTCAGAGAGGGGTGGGGGGTGTGAATGATGCTAGTTATAAATTTCTGAAACAGCCACTCTTTTCCCTTCCTGGCCCTTCCATCTTTGTTGACTGCATATGTCCAGACTGAAAAACATGAACTGCCCAATGACTATACTTGAGCTTGTCTGTGACCAGACATGGAAGAGCAAGGAGGTTTTTGAAGAAAAAGAATGAAGAATGGAAGGAAGGAAAGAAAACAGGAAGAAAGAAAGAAAGAAAGAAAGAAAGAAAGAAAGAAAGAAAGAAAGAAAGAAAGAAAGAAAGAAAGAAAGAAAGAAAGAAAGAAAGAAAGAAAGAAAGAAAGAAAGAAAGAAAGAAAGAAAGAAAGAAAGAAAGAAAGAAAGAAAGAAAGAAAGAAAGAGGGAGGGACTGAGGGATGGAAACAGAGAAGGAAAAGGGAGGAAAAGAGGGGAGGAAGAGGAAAGGAAGGAAGGAAGGAAGGAAGGAAGGAAGGAAGGAAGGAAGGAAGGAAGGAAGGAAGGAAGGAAGGAAGGAAGGAAGGAAGGAAGGAAGGAAAAGGGAAGAGGGAAAGGAAAGGAATACAAACAAAAGAAATTAAGATGTAACGAATGAAAGGAAAGGAAATAAAGAAGGAAAGAAAGGAAGGCAGAAAAGGGAAGAAAGAAAAGAATGAACAAACAATGGAGAAAAAGAAAGAAAGGAATGAATGAACAATGAAAGAAAGAAAGAAAGAAAGAAAGAAAGAAAGAAAGAAAGAAAGAAAGAAAGAAAGAAAGAAAGAAAGAAAGAAAGAAAGAAAGAAAGAAAGAAAGAAAGATTTGCTGCGGTATTAAATCCTGCAGTAGTTGAAGAGAAAGAGCAGCACATGTAAAGTAGTTCAAATCCCCCACAGAAGCCCGTCTCTCAGACACACCCCTGAGTGCCTGGTGCCTGAGGGACTGCATGAGGAGAGGCTTCTGGAAGACAGATAGGGACATACAGTCTTGGTGCCGGAGTAGGGAGACTTGATTTTAAAGTCTCAAACCAGGACAGTCAGGGGATAAAGTCTAATGTTTTTGTGGGAAAAATCTACCCAGCCTGAAACAATGCGAGGAATAACATTATCCAACATCCAGTCACTTTCCATCTATTTCCACTCTGCAGCATAGTTTATAACAGTGGTTCTCAACTCCAGTCCTTGGGGACCCACTGCTCTGCACATTTTGTATGTTTCTCTTATCTGACACACTCAGTTCAGTTCATGCAGTCTCTCCTAACGAGCTGATGATTTAAATCATGTTTGTTAAATAAGGGATACATACAAAATGTGCAGAGCAGTGGGTCCCGAGGACTGGAGTTGAGAAACACTGGTTTATAAAATACCACCACATACCAAAACGGCTGGCCCCACTGGCCCCTCCTCTAGTTAAATTTAGTTTCCACAATAATCTCAGAATCAAATGCAAATAAGATTAAAAAAAATTACATAACAATAATAATAATAATAATAATAATAGCATTATATTTTATATTTGCATGTAAATTTCAAGTTAAAAGGGTATTTTACTGGTGGCAAAATGGGCTTTCAATAAAACCTGGATGCCTATGCAGTGTAAAGGTGAAAAAAAAAATGAAATCATTAAAACCTAACTTGAGAAAACAGAGAGAAAAAAAAGACTCTTGTCTTCCCTTTTAAAAATAGGTAGGAAATATTCAACACCCATAATGTACTGGGAATGTTTCCTTCCAAGGCCACTCCCACCAGTCTGCTATGGATAAGTCAAATAGTGCCTTGCTTTATAGGAAATACTTCATAGCAAACTTTTTTTCATAACGGTTTCAACCCGAACAGAAAAATCGGGAAAACTTCTTTAAATAAGATAAGGATACTCAATTTTTAGCAGTGTAATGTGACTGCACAAACAGCATTTACAGTCCACCTATTTCATATTGTCCTAGTGTCTTGTACCTTCAAACACAGCAGTAGATTATCACATGGATGGAAATATGCACATGGAAATTATATATGGATAAGTGCAGCATATGCCACAAAGTCTGTCATTTTCATTGGAAAATCAAGTTAAGATTAAACATTACAAGGTAAAATGATATTATATATATATATATATATATATATATATATATATATATATATATATATATGGGCAATTCCAGCGTTATGGACGTGACATTTGGAGTCAAAACTTGAAATATAAATGCTCAAAGAATGCATTTAATAGCAACATATTGAACCGTCTATTTATATATTCATAATCCCTTACCAAAGGAGTCCAGACATTAGAAAAATGTCAGTCTACTCAACTGTTTTATTTTTTAGATGAGGGAAATATACAGCGTTACGGACGTGACAAAAAAAGTCACTAAGTTTTGGGTGACAACATATTTTTTAAGAATTCTGTGAATTACATTGCGCAAACCAAAAGTAATACTGCCCACCGAATAAAGAAGGGTTGGCTCTCCACAGAGCATAAAATAATAATTTTATTTCATTTTTCGTGTTCGCATTAATGAGGAAAAAACAACGTTACGGATGTGACAGTTTTCCGTTACGGATGTGACCGGTCTGAAAGCGGCACAGAAGACTGCTTTAAAACTGCTTTAAAACTTTCACAGAGACCTCAAGCAAGCATGTACACCACCAAATATTGAAATCTGGGATACCAGTATGGTAAGACTCCACAATTGATCAACTTTTTACTAAACTTTATACAAATGTAACGTTATACTCTGTATTGCAAAAGGTTATAGATTAGACCTATTTCTCATGTTGACAAGCATGTGCGTTGTTCAAGAATCAATTTAGAGACCATGATTTTCCTTCTTACAGAACTGCATGCTAAAATACATTGACAAATATTAATGTTTATCATAAAGCAGTTTAAAATCGCATGTTTTCCCCACAGTCAGGTGAACCGATTGACACTATTGCCAATCGCAATCATGTCAGTTTTATGTTTTGTGTATGAATGACCACACGGTTTTTTTCGTCTAGTTTTCAGAGTTTAAAGCGGAGTCTTGAGTCAAAATGATCAAACTTTATTTCAAGTCAAAATTATTGCAATCGTATTATTTTCATTTTGTTTGATCGCGCGGATTGTGATCATTATAGGCTAGGCTATTCATTTTTAACCAACAGGTAACGCGACATCCCAATTCCCGAGGGAAGTGTCCTATGAGACACAATGCTCTTCTATAAGTTGTACTGTATCATATAGGCCTACCTTTTGATGTTCATATTTCGTTCTCTGGCAAGAGGAAGAGAAGATCGGTTCATGTGCGCCTGATCCGCCGCTTACAGGCGCTGCAGAAGCTAATCTGTCACACGCCGTAGGCTATTAAAGAGCGACATCTATTGTTTAATTTTTGAAAAAAAAAAAAATAAAATCGACTGAATTTGAAAGTTAAACCTTTTTCATATTAAAACTAACAAAGCACAAAGAGTATTGCGATTATTGGGTATGTTCTGATATGGTAAGCCTGAAACAGATGATAGCAATATAAAGAAGCAAACTCATAGGATTTAATATGAAGCGTCCGTAACGGTCACGTCCGTAACGCTTATTATGGTTGTTCACAGCAACGTAGTGAAATGAATTGTTGATCCTAATAAGCATAAACATAATTTAGCTTTGCATATAAAGTTTCAAGTTATTTGCATTTATAATTGTTATATGACATAAACTTAATCATTAAAACGTTACGGACGTGACAGAGCACTGAAGCGTCCTGACCTCTTTATTCTAGCCCTTATAAATTCATCAGGCAGTGCTGTTATGACTAAATGAGTGTATTTATTTCTCAGGCATGTATCCATCTTTCTACACAATGCTTACTGCTAAAATTAAAGTTTAAAAAATGGGGTCTTTGATCCCTTTTTTGAAAGCATGAAATATGGTTGGTTGAAAATTTAATTTAAGCATTGTTACTTACCACATATATTGTGGATAAACAAGGCAATTTTCTTAAAATTTCTGTTAGAGCACATTAATACAGTATATTACAGACCTAAATGGACAATTTAAAAAGGGTTTTGTTCTTTTGGTTAAAACTTTTTTTTTTCATAGTAAAGATGACCTTTGCGTGGAATTGCCCATATATATATATATATATATATAGCCGAAAGTATTGGAACACCCCTTCAAATCATTGAATTCAGCTGTTCCAATCACTTCCATGGCCACAGATATATAAAATCAAGCACCTAGTCATGCAGACTGCTTCTACAAGCATTTGTGAAAGAATGGGTCGCTCTCAGGAGCTCAGTGAATTCAAGCGTGGTACTGCGATAGGTTGCCACCTGTGCAATAAGTCCATTCTTGAAATTTCCTCACTACTAAATATTCCACGGTCAACTGTTAGCGGTATAATAACAAAGTGGAGGCAATTGGCAACAACAGCAACTCAGCCATGAAGTGGTAAGCCACATAAAATCACAGAGCGGGGTTAGCGCATGCTGAGGCGCACAGTACACAGATGTTGTACACAGAAGTTACTTTCTGCAGAGTCAATAGCTACAGACCTCCTAACTTTGTGTAGCCTTCATATTAGCTCAAGAACAGTGTGTAGAGAGCTTCATGGAATGGGTTTCCATGGCCGAGCAGTTGCATCCAAGCCTTACATCACCAAGTGCAATGCAAAGCGTCGATGCAGTGGTGTAAAGCACACCGCCACTGGACTCTAGAGCAGTGGAGACGTGTTCTCTGGAGTGATGAATCACACTTCTCTGTCTGGCAATCCGATAGATGAGTCTGGGTTTGGCGGTCGCCAAGAGAACAGTACTTGCCTGCCTACATTGTGCCAAGTGTAAAGTTTGGTGGAGGGAGATTATCGTGTTGGGTTGTTTTTCATTGGTTGGGCTTGGCCCCTTAGTTCCAGTGAAAAGAACTCTTAATGCTTCAGCATACCAAGATATTTGGACAATTTCATGCTCCCAACTTTGTGGGAACAGTTTGGGGATGGCCCCTTCCTGTTCCAACATGACTGCGCACCAGTGCACAAATCAAGGTCCATAAAGACATGGATGAGTGAGTTTGGTTTGGAGGATATATATTAGATTAATAAATAAATGATTAATATATTTATATTTGAGTTGTGTACATTTTTTAGAAAACAAAAAGGTTTTATCTACAAAGGACTATGGAATGCGAAAACATTTTTGTTGTCACCAAAAATATTATTCCACATCCAATATCAGTGATGGAAATTTAACTTTAACAGTGGAAGTAAAACACCTTACTTGCATTTTCAAGTGTCATGCAAAAAAATCGACAAGCTTCTTTTAGCTTGTTGAAACACAGTATCATTTTATTTTTCATTTCATCGTTCTTTAGAGAAGTTAAGAACAAGAAACCATGACTTATGTACATGTCAAAACACACTTCATGACATCTTGCCACCCTACGAAATTTCATAATCACAAAATACTGAACAGACACACAACCACACAAACACAGATCACTTGCCACATAATACAGAAGAAGGTTAAAGCCCTCATTCAAGCAGATCCCTCTGCAAACAATCAATATCAACCTTTATAAAAACCCTTTCCTCTGGGGGGCACTAGACTGTGAACGCACACCCACCGTGAGTGTGACCTGGGGTGGATTTGGACACTTTTACGCTCTGACAGCACTTGATTGACAGAGGAGGATGTCTCTGTAGAAGCAGGGACAATTAAATGTGCAGTGACCTCACATAGGACCTCCTTCTAATAAGATAGGAGAGGATGAGGGAAAACATGGTGTGAAACTAAGAAAACAGGGCACATGGACGCATTTGTTTGTCAAGCGGAGAACCAAGGGGAAACAAACGAGTGATTGACAGGGGGAGAATGAGAGAAGAAGAGAAAAGCAAGTACATCAGATGAGAACAAGATACCACCAGTGGTGCAATTCCTTGCACGGAGGATGCAAATATTTACACCTTATATAAGACATGCCATCATCTTCAACACTGGATGTCATGTCAATAACATATTCAAGAGCACAGAAATTCTTCACTCAGCATCACTTTGGAGATGGAAAAATATTGTTCACAGCACAATACTGAATGATTTTGAGCTTCAGTAAAAGAGACATGGACTGTGTAACATCATGAGCACAATATTCTCAATGTATTGGATCTCTTTTCCTCTGCAGAGCAAATGAAACCCATACCACTGGAATAGACATTGTAAATGACAGGACTGTCAGTAAACATCTAAACATTTATTTGTGAGTTACCGCATGGATTTAAATAGCAAACGGGTCTTGAACCCACTGACAAAATAAAATGAAATAGACTGTGTCATTAAAAGAAAGGCAATGCTTTGTTGGGTTAATGTCTTATTAGTCTGTGCAATGGAGTAATCGTTTTCTTACTGGTCATTTCTTAATCTTTGGGTGCAGTTGACCTTGAATTGAACTGGATCCATCGTTTACTACGAGCCTTGCCAGAATAACATAATTGCATTTAGGAGATTGGAAGAGATTCCGTCTGTTCAAAGGGAAGAGTCTTTTTTGCCATTGCACTTGAGACTGGACTGAGATCCACCCACATTCACACATACCCACACAATTCCATACACACACGAAAAAACAGAATGCATTTTCTGTAGCACACTGGTGAGAAAAGCTTTGTAAAAGCTTTAGAAATTGTAAATACAACATAATGCACAAGGTTTAAAATGCCCAGGCTGGGAAATAAGAAAATAATAATAATAAAAAGTGACCTGTATAGCACCTTTCACACATAAAATGCATCTCAAAATGCTTCAAAATATAAAAATATAAAAAAGGAATAGCAAAACGTAAACAAGGAGCAATGAAAAATAAAAGCAAGCTAAAGTCAAAAAAGGAAATTACATATTAAAGCAATAAGCCCCGTGAAGCCGTGGTTTACAGTGAATTTATAACAGCTAAGGGGGTTTTAGGCACTCTGCTCTGTGTCGTTGCTAACAACACCCCTTAGCTGTTATAAAATTCACTGTAAACCACGGCTTCACGGGGCTTATTGCTTTTATAAAACGGTTACCACACAATACAAATGTTAAAGCCAAAAATATGTATCAATGCAACTTTCATTAAGTAAAATCATTAAAAGCCTTCCTTCCACTGGAAAAAGTAGTCCCTGACCATGAACAGCAACAGAAGTTACATTATTATGGCATTAGATGGCAGCAAAGATTGTCTTTATGATCGAGTCACTCAGTCGCAAAGACTTTTTTATTGAAAATTGTTGTGAACACGGAACAAGGAGCAAATGACAAATGCTTTGACTAGCGTTGTCAGCGTGAGCAGGTTAAATGTTAAAAGGACAAGATCGCAGCTGACATTCAAAATGATTTGTTATTATGAACATAGGACTGACCTGAAGGAAAATGCTAAATCTGAATGCAGTTAATACACTCAATATCTCTCTCACAATACTCTTCTACATAATGCAGTAAGCTAAAGCTTTAATGAACAAAATCAATTGAGAACAAACACATGTTTACATGGCTAAGAGTGGTTGCTAAGACAGACGAAGCCACATACCAAAGTCCCTTTAAGAATGAGGGGTGAAAACTTTTTGAATTTGAAGATCAAGGTAAATTGTACTCAAAGGGTTAGTTCACCAAAAAATGAAAATAATGTAATTTATTACTCCCCCTCATGTCGTTCTCCACCCCGAGACACAAATTAATAAATTTTTGATTAAATATGATGGCTCAGTGAGGCCTGCATAGACAGCAATGGTACTTCCTCTCTCAAGATCGATAAAAGGTACTAAAAACATATTTAAATCAGTTCATGTGAGTACATTAGTTCTAGCTTAATATTGTAAAGCGACAAGAATATTTTTTTGTGCCAAAATAAAACAAAATAATGACTTTTTAACAATATCTAGTGATGGCCGATTTCAAAACACTGCTTCATGAAGCTTCAGAGCTTTACGAATCAAATCAGTGGTTTGGAGCACCAATGTCACTTGATTTCAGCAGTTTAGTGGTTTGATAAGTGATCCGAATCACTGATTCGACACAAAAGATACATAAAGCTCCGAAGCAGTGTTTTGAAATCGGCCATCACTAGATATTGTTAAAAAGTCGTTATTTTGTTATTTTGGTGCACAAAAAAATATTCTCTTCTCTTTATAATATTAAGGTAGAACCACTGAACTCACATGAACTGATTTAAATATGTTTTAGTCCCTTTATGGATCTTGAGAGAGGAAGTACCATTTCTGTCTATGCAGGCCTCACTGAGCCATCGGATTTAATCAAATATATCTTAATTTGTGTTCCGAAGATGAACAAAGGTCTTACGAGTGTAGAACGAAATGAGGGTGAGTAATAAATGACATTATTTAAATTTTTGGGTGAACTAACCCTTTAATTTGTCTTCCGGGAAATATGCAAGTATCGTCTGTTGCTTCAAAAGGCAGTACTAAAAAAAAAAAAAAAAAAAAAAAAAGATATTCCATCAAAATAAGATGGGGACTTAATGCCTGATATTTCCTTCTGGAGAATATTTGAACCTTTTTTAATAGTTGTGTTTGTTGTTCTCATTGTGAAAAGATGGATCTCAAAATCAAACAGTCGCTGCTGGAAAGGGTTCAAATATGCAAAAAAAAAATCCTTGAAAACTGAAGAATTTGCAGGAACTGGAGGATTTTTCTGAATAACATTGGGTAGTTTAACTGCTCAGAACAAAAAAGGGACTTGTGAATAACCATCACCAAAAAAAAAAAAAAAGAAAAAAAAAAAGAAAGACAAAAATGGTTCCCAAACTTTTGAACAGGGTTATTTTAATAAATTCAGCTATTTTTTTGTCTTGTGGACTATATGTAAACATCTTTTATGTAAAATATTTTACTCATATTTAAAAAAATATGCATTTTCTATGATTTCTCTTATTTTGTTAAAATTATTCACGTTCACAGATTCTGCACGTGGTTTCCATACTTTTTCATGCAACTGTATAATCTAGTATGTTGGAAGAAAAAGATTGCCATGCATCAATGCTACTAGGGTGAGCCTTATTAATTTGTGCTGCTGTACATTCACAAGTCACTATTTTAAGGATGCTATGAATTAAATATTTTTTTGCACACATGTGCAGAGTAAACCTGTACTGTATTATTGTCATCTTTGCAGCTGTAAAACCAGCAAACAACATTCTCTTTTGTAATGAGCTTATACAGGAGTCCGAATCATCATTGAGAAGACATAAACCGGGATTAGACATGTAATCAATTTGATAGTAAGGAGGACAAAATAAAGTTCACAGGTTGTCCATAGGTTGACAACAATTGGACACTCCCAAAACATGTGAAGAAAAGTACCTGATGATACAATGTTACAGACATGGCAGTTATAAGTCGTTGTAGTTTCATTTTGAACCTCTTGTAAGGGGTTATGTATACTGTATGGATGACTATGAAATGAATAAGACGGTGAGCCAAGTTTTTGGAAGTTAAGATGAGATTTGTCATTTCATTCTTTTGTTACCTTGTCAGGCAAAATTTTTAAAATAGGGACATTAGTTTGAACGTGCTGCTCAGTGACTTGCAAAATAGTCTTAAAAACCAAAATGAAAAAGAATCGTAATAGGTTAAGTTATAAATTACATTTATATTGTGAGTTACAATTGCAATAAACGCCTGACAGGTGTTGGATGTAATTTTAAATACAGGTACATACATTTTGTGTCAGATTGCAATATAAAATGATTTTATTGAAATCACTGCATATATAAAATGATGAGTCTTTCTCTCCCCAAGTTCACTCTGTCCCTTTTGCTTGAAAACCTCTTAATCAAAGAGTCCTCTTAGTTAATGATGTCACAATGAGCCCGCTTAGGCGGGGAGGTCCTCTTACGCATCTTCAGAGAGTGCAGTTACCATGACGGCTGTGAGTGACACATTGTCACGGCAGCTGTAATAGATGCCTGTCACTAAGGATTACCACTCTCCTGAATTAAGAAAGAGAGATAGGAAGAGTAGCCCTTTCGAGGGCTTTCCTCCTTCGGCATCAGAGCAAGTGTGTGTGAGAGAGAGAGAGAGCACTCCATACATGTTAGAAACAAGACCTCAGACTTGAAAAGCCTGGCTATTCCCGCTGAGTGTCTCACAGTCCAGAATAAACACACCAAAATGTGTACACAATCAGATGTACAGAACATTCACAGAAGCAAACAGAAACAGATAAGGGTTCTCTCAAGTTGTGGTCTATGGAGAGTCTAAGAGGCCCAGCTGGTGTTGGCGAGATCAGCGTGAAGCAAAAATGTCCAGGGAAGACATTATGGAGGAGGGGACACAATCTGCTGTAGGGTTATAACAAGCACTGATCATTTACAACCAGCAGGGGTCAGGCATTTTCATCCGAGATCTAATCATCATTACTCACACAGACTGAAAAAAAAGAACAAAATACAGATAGAATAGAATGCTAGAAAGACAGACAGACTGACAGACAGACGTGCAGTTATTATAAAGTGTTACCAAGAAAGTAGATAAAAAGAATGCCACAGCAATAGATAGAAAGAATTATAGACAGAAAGAACGACACAACAATAGATATAAAGAATTATAGAAAGAAAGAACGCCACAACATTAGATTTGTATTAAGAATTATAGATAGAAAGAATGACAACAATGGATAGATCAAAAGAATGAAAAACAGAATAACAAAAATACAAAACTATAGAAGGAAAAGACCGAATGATAAAAATATAGAACGATAGATGGAAAGACAGATGGAAAGACAGATTGACAAAAAATACAGAGTAATAGAAGGAAAAACAGAATGACAAAAATACAGAACGATAGACGGAAAGACAGATTGACAAAAAATACAGAGTGATAGAAGGAAAAACAGAATGACAAAAATACAGAACGATAGACGGAAAGACAGATTGACAAAAAATACAGAGTAATAGAAGGAAAAACAGAATGACAAAAATACAGAACGATAGACGGAAAGACAGATTGACAAAAAATACAGAGTGATAGAAGGAAAAACAGAATGACAAAAATACAGAATGATAGACGGAAAGACAGATTGACAAAAATACAGAGAGATAGATGGAAAGACAGAAAGACAAAAAGAGAGATAGAAACAATAGATGGAAAGACTGGATGGAGACGGACGGACGGACGGACGGATATAAAGACAGACTGACAGACAAAAATGCAGAGCGATAGAAGGAAAGACAGGTTGACAAAAAGATAGATGGAAAGACCAGACAGACGGACGGATGGACGGACGGACAAACAGACAGACAAAAAGAACAGACAGACAGACAGACAGACAGACAGACAGACAGATAGATAGATAGATAGATAGATAGATAGATAGATAGATAGATAGATAGATAGATAGATAGATAGATAGATAGATAGATAGATAGACCTCTGGCTCTGGTCCCAGGTGACTCATCAGCATGCAGCTGACCCGTCTTTTTGGGTCATAGTTCTAAGGATGGATCCTCCCTAGAGAACTCGTTCATTGGCCCATAAATCCCTCTCACACTGAAAGGCGGCTCTATCGCTTTCCAAGTTGAGAAAGTCCATTTGTCTCTTCCATCCCTCCCTCTGTCCCCTCCCTTTCGCTCTCATTCCATCTCTCATCTTCTCTCAACACTGATTTTCATTTAGATGCTGTTGACTCAGTTGGTCATACCCTCTTGTTGAATTCTCTTTGATTTAGCTCTGACACTCTCTCTGACACATCCGATGCTCCTCTAAATCTTGCACTGTATGACTTTGAGCCCTTTTACAGTATCGCTTTTATTATCCTACTGTGGCAAACAACTCATCTATTGAAAATTCATTAGATTTTGCTTGGGAGAAAAATCGCAAGCTCCATGCGAAAGAAAGCAATTGGATTTGTAAGGCTGCGTCCTCTAAAGCTTTGATGGGCTGCAGCATGTACTATTCCTTTTGGTTTCCAGGTTTACTCCCTAAAGATGACTGATTCAATCAAAAAAAGAAGAGAAGGATGAAAATAGTGCACAGTTACACAGTTTAACAGAGAGGTCCCTGCAATGCCAATTAAATGCATAATTAATCGTGACTCAGTTGCAACATTTTTGAAATGCAAATGTCCTGCACTGTCCTGGCACTTCTGCGGCATGCACACATGACAATATGTAGGCCTCGAAAAGGATGGTATGCATAGGTGCAAAAAGCAGACAACTTAATAGAACGTCATTATACTTAAAGACATTTTCATAGCGTTCAAACAATGTTATATTAACATTCATAAAGACATTAAATGACACTATACAAAAAGAATAGATGTGTGCTGTTATGTTTTGATAAATGAACCTTATATCTGAAAGTGGAAAGGCTATAACTCAATCTTTCAAAAAGCTGCAACAAGAGAGAATTTTATTCATGAGACGCCTTTGAGAATCATTTCATAAACAGGAAGACAGTTTCGCAATCTAATGACCATTGTTCTCTTTTATGAATGTTTCTGTGTGCATTGCTTTGGTTTGGTTATTTCTCTGCGGAGCTAGTAAATTGTTCTTTTGTGATCATCGACTAAAGCCGATGTAATACTCTGAGCAATGTGCTTTAATATCCGTGCCATTCCGTGTGCCTTAAAGAAGCCATTTATACAATGATCAAAGAGACGTAATTATCTATTTATCATAGCTGTAATGTGTTTTTAGTGCAGATATGGCTCAAGGTTGCTTCACAGGCTATATGCCTGTATCGTATGACAACAGCAGATCTTGTCATTGCTATTCTCATGACTTAAATTTTGATAACTAAATGTCTACTGAATGACTGGTTCCCACCAGACGTCGGGCGAAATTTGCATTCTTTTGAATGCAGACCTGTTGGTTCGTGAACAGCACCAAAGCACCATGTTTGAATAGTCAATGGCTGCGGTCAACACAAACAAACAAGCAAACAAACATGACAGTAGCATGTCCGCTTTCACTGGAATGAGATCAAGATGTAAACAAAAGGTAAACAGAAGCTGTTTGGGAACACACATACAGAACTACAGATGGTTCATGATCATTTGTCTAATTTTATAAGGCTTTTAAAAGACTGATAGGTTGAGTATTTGTTCAGGCAACCCACTGACTAGGTAATTTTGAAAATATGTAGCTTTGCACATCATAAAAATCAACAGGGAAATGAGTAACGTTCTTGAAGAGCAGTGACTGATTATTCTTATGAATTCAAAAATGAAGCAAAAAAATCATCTCTCTACTCAGAAGCCATTCTGCACAGCTAGAAAGCAAAGATTTATGTAAGAGGAGAGCAGGATGAGCCTGCATACTGAGTACCCTGACATCCCCAACAGAACAGGCACAGCTTAATGGACCCGTGAAATCAACACTGACACTCTCGGCGTGCACTGTACCTCTGAGAAAACTTCAGAATGTGCTTTTGTAGTTCTGCTTATCTGCTTTTAATGCAGTAATGTCCAAACTTTTGTATGTACATGGTGTAAATCAATGTATTTAGACAATGAATGAAAAATTATAACACTTCTGCAACAGTCCACTGGAAACAAATTCGTATACGTACTAAGATACTGGATTTGCCAAAGTTTGCCAGGTTAGTGGTTTCAAATCTCTGAAAAACACTAAGGCCCGGTTTCACGACACTAACCCTAACATTTATATAAACCCTGCCCCTGAGAACACACAACAAAGGGGTGAGGCCATGTTATTGCAATACAGTACGTAACACAAATGCAATAGCATGTCATAAAAGCAAGATGACAACATAAGTTATAATCATAATTAAACTAAATGATACCTATTCTATCTTCATGAAGTATATATTCTCTGGCTCTGTAGGCATCTTACAACAGTTCTTACATTACCGATTTATAGACTATCATGACAGAATATGCTAATCAATGACAATTGACAATTCAATATTCCACATCAGCTACATAAATTCACCAACTAATTGTTCAGAAACATCCTGTTGCTTTCTACATGTTGTCACTTTTTCTTGAGTCTCTCATCATTCTCTGACTGTGGTTTGAACATAAAAGTCTGAACAGTTTCTGACATTTTCAGTCTGCGTGAGGAAATTGGAGCTGCTAACATGAGCTCTTGAAACTCCGCCCTCTTCTTGGGAGCAGCAGCTCATTTGCATTTAAAGGGCCACACACAAAAACTGAGCGTTTTTGCTCACCCTCAAAAAGTGACAAATTTAATATGCTATAAAAACGAATGATCTGTGGGGTATTTTGTGCTAAAACTTAAAAGGTTTAGTTTGAAGCACTTCGTTGCAAGTAAACTACATACAGGCAGAACGGAATGTTCGGAGTCGTGTGCACTTTTGGACGAAAAAAATCTAATTACAAAGTCTACACTAGGCATGTGACGGTATCAAATTTTCATGTTGCGATTAATTGATGAAGCTTTTATCACAATATTAAAATAAGTTGCAAAACTTATTTTTTGTCATAGTTTAACAGGTTTAAGAACTCTTTTTGTAATAAAACAAAAACAACTCTGACTGAAATTTTCAAACAGATTAAAATGCAAAAGAATTAGGCTATAAAGAACAACAGATAACACTTTACTCTATTTAATGCATTAACTAAGATTGAGCAATAGCTACATTTGTTACAGAAAGTGTTATTTTTTGTTAATGTTAGTTTAGAAACACAACTGATCATTGTTAGTTTTATCTCAGGTCCATTAAATAAGTTATTTTGATTTTAGTAATGTTATTAAATAGTAACTAAGAAATTAACATTAATTAATAATAATTAATACTTTATAAATATTTTTATTGTCAGTTTAGTGATAATGAATTAACATGTTAACTAATGAAGCTGTATGTTTTCAAAGTTTTACTGAACAATAACAAATAATCAGAACATTTCTAATCATTAGGGCATGTTGTAGTCCAGATTAAAATATAAAAATGTTTAGGTTTGAAAATAAATATCCTTTTAAGTCTTTTTTAAGTATTCAGTATTTGGTGCTGTGATGAACAACACTGAGATTACAAAAAAATGAATGGCTGTTTGAAGCATTTTAAAAACGTCACTAGCGCAGTTACTTTGTTTGCACGGTTTCCGTGGTAACCGCTGCACGCTGATGTTCCATCAGCGCCCTCTGCTGTCAGAGAGTGAAGGCGCACTTTCATTCAGCTCGTCTCCTTCACTGGTTCCGCCATGTGCTTCTCGTGCACGTTGGGATTGTTTACATCTGAGCGCGTGTCCTTTTGACGCAGAATACAGCGGTGTTGTGCATTTTATACGATTGATGGGTAAAGTATTCTTAACTGCCTTATAAAAAAATTAATAATTGGTAATAAATTATTATTTACGGTATTCTGAAGTGCCGACGATTACAATATTGTGCATATTCATTATCGCGATTTATCGCATTACCGAATATCGGCACAAGTCTAGTCTACAAACACTTGCTGCTAATTTATTTGTTGTTTTCTGTACTGTGTTTTGTGCAGTTCAGTTATAATAAGTTTCTAATTATTGCAGCATTTAAAGCTGCTGTCTCTAGCCGTTAATAAACAGAACTGCATGTGTCTTGCGGAGGAACATTCTAGCCGGTGCCACTTTTCTCCGTGTATGTCTATGGCAAGTCACGCAGTTACTGTGATATTCTGCGGCGAGTCCTACCAGTCTGGTCTGAAATAGTCAGAATATAAACACTTATTATAAGTGTACCATAATGATTCAGGATAAGACAAAAACACGGTTTGGAAAATGGATTCATGTTGTATATTCTCATTATATAATTCTTGTAAATTTTTACCACAAAAAAGTTGCCACCAATGGCACAAAACAAATGTGGTTGGTCGCTCTAGTGTCAGATGTACTCTTGATGTCAAAGTCGGTGGTTCAAAGTGGAATAGACTTAGTCAATAAGACAAAAAGTGTGCTTATAGTCAAAAGTGTGGCTACGTGATACTAAATTCTAAATGGCTAGATTTAGGGACGCACAATATATCGGCCACCATATCAGTATCGGCTGATATATGTTCATTTTTATTGTTATCGTTATCGGCCCAATAAGACAATTTGGCAAATATATTAAAGCAGAAAATAATGGATTATTTCTTTCAGCTGAGACATTTTAGATGCGCACTGTTCACCATGATGGTTTTGAATTGCTTGAAATATTATTGGAGTCAAAATACAGTTAAGTGCAACATGTGCAGTGCAAGTCTGTCATATAGGCTACATAAAATTATAATTGTGTGCCTGATGACATGTCTTTTAAATGGTGAAACTTGTTTTTGTAATCAGGCTCTCATATATTATATAAAAATTTGGATTTAGATTTATCAGCCCATATATTGGTGGTATTTCAAATATAAAAAATTATCGTTTATCAGTATCGACCAGAATTTTCATATCGGTGTATCCCTAGCTAAAATGATGATTCTCAGACACAGTGGTGACCAAATTTGTTCATTATGGAAAAGTAAACAATATACTTATATATGATTATAATATACTTTAAATTAAACATTGATACATGACATCTAGGGGTGTAACGGTACACAAAACTCACGGTTCGGTACGTACCTCGGTTTTGAAGTCACGGTTCGGTTATCGGTTCAGTTTTCGGTACAGCAGGTGGAGAGAAAACTAAACATAAAATTGCTCTTTTTTATTATTATTAAATAGAGGTTTACTGAACAAATTGTGTTTTTGTCTTTAAATATATTAAATTAAATTAAAACTAAAAGTTTCTTAAGGATAAAAAAAAAACTATGTAGGGAGCCCTAACTTGAAAGAAGCCCAAACTATTAGCCTAAATTCAATTGCTTTTTATTTTTAGATAAAATAATCAACACTCAAATAACAAATTGTATGCAAACCTGTAAGCTGCACCTAAGGCAGTTTTTGCATTAACTTCTAAATGTTTTTACTCCAATTCGTTGTTGAAATATAATCATTTCTACACAGTGGCTGTTATTTTAACATCAGATTTATTTAAACATACATTAAATAGCCTAATCAGGATATCACTAAAAGATTAAGTAAAATAATGAATATATTGGCTAATACAGTGCATATATTAAGCGAAAGAGTTCATTTCTCTAGCGAACTAACAAGCTGTGAACACTGAATGGCTTTTCTGAGGTAAATGCATCATGACATATTGTTGAATACGGACGCTTTCATTGATGTCTTTCCACCGTTGAAACATTGAATATGACCGTTTCAGTAAGTTATACTGAATCTTGCAACATACCCTCAGATGTTCTTTCATGTTTATTCTGTAACTAGTATTAAGGAGGAAGAGATGAACACATTCACTTGCGCTCCGCGCTCGCGCTGCCGGTTGAACTGAGGCGTCTGTACAGTGATATGTCACCCCACATCAAAGCACGTCAAAATGGCATTTTCTGTTTAAACTTCATGATTCCGTGGACAGAATTTGAAGGATGACACTTTGTTTCTTATCGAAAGTAACAAAACGCAGAGCTTATTGCGGTTATTTGTGGTGAATATTGGTTGCAATGTAATGCTTCGGTACGCACGTGCACCGTACCGAAAGCCCTGTACCGAAACGGTTCGGTACAAATACGTGTACCGTTACACCCCTAATGACATCACATTGTTCCAGGCTTTCTTCAAGATATTATGAAGCATCGTGTTCCATAGAAGAAAGAAAGTCATACAGGATATCAAAAGGTTCACTTTCTTTTGAGTACTGTATGGGAAAATTAATAAATAATAAAAAAAGGAACATGTTAAAAACCTTGACCCCTGGTCCAGGCTATTGAATGAATAAAATGTATTATACTTTGAGCCTCTTTAAGATGACCCTGACTCATTCCATATGCATTCCATACTAGGCCTCTACATTGCTGTGAATATATTGGCTTTGTAGTGAGGCGTTGTTGTTGAAATTTAAAAATGTAGGAATTTTACCAATTACAAAAGCAGTGAAAATCACAAGAAGAACAGCTGCGCTCTTAAACAGAAATAATTTATGTCGTATTATGTGATCACAAAGTAGAAACCATCCAAGCTGGACAACTTAATGATTCCACATCAGCTTGCATACACATCAGAAAGCATAAGCAACACTTTAATCATGTTAAAAGAACAGAGATTCAACTAAATTAGCTCAAGCAGTTTTGGTATACCTTGAACTATTAAAATGAATCTTAAATGTCTTCTTTTTTGTTTTAATAGACTGTCAGGCTGTTTAACAGACTGTTTTATAATGCCAAACACTGCATATAACCTTTCAGCCTAGAATCCACAGGAAGAGATCAAACTTGATAGCCAAAATTGATTTTTAAAAAGTGTCTCTTTGACATTATCGGTGCAATATTCTGCAGAAATTCTGATGATGTTATGTTCTTTGAAATTATTAAACTACTGGTTGTAGCAACACCTCTACAAGGAGAGCAACAAATGAAAAAAAGCCTCTTGCAGAGGTCTTTTTAGAAATAACTATCAAAAAGTAGGTATTAGTGTACTCAAAGGAAAAATGCACTTACAATGTCAAAACTGAATTATGACCAAAATCAGGTCTATTATGTTAAGCTTAGCAATGCTCAGTTTTTGAAAAAATGACAAAATCAATCAAGTCAAATTTTCTCAGTTCCACTGTTGTCATACAGTTACAGTGTTTTGTTTTTATAGTGCAGTGTTGGCCTGCTTGCCATAAAATAACTAAAATGACAAAGGGGAGAAAAAATAGATCTATTTGGGAAGAGAGAATGACAAACTGCTCTATGCATCTGACTTCTGGAAGGCAGAATGTTCCGCGGGCAAAGACACTGAAAGTCAAATTGTAAAAATAAAAAAAAAAGCATCAAAGAGCACCTACTATATAAAAGTCTGAGTGCCTCTGTTTATTTTACCTTTAAAAGGAAATATCACAAATTCTCAACTGTAAGTACTGCAATAACAGAAAGCAGGAGCTGTCAAGAACTGTTCAGTGAGTTGCAACTTACTTCACTGCGTCTCCCTAAATATATCACTATTTTCAAGCCTCTCCTGAATAGAGTCTACTCCCGGTTTGACCTCTAACCTGTCAACAACCATTTAATATTTTTTAGTTTATTTATTTATTTGCCACACACTTGCTACATGCTGATCTCCACAAAGAGCAGACTGAAATTTATTCACTTGTGTTCTACTCTGTAGATCTCATACTTAAAGAATTTTTGATATGTCTTTTGAAATTATGTGATGCTTAAGGTGGGAAACTGCAAATTTAAAAAAAAAAAAAAAAGATGTATAGTCATGAAATTTAACATACATGGAGGAAATTTAATATGCATCACATTGACATTTAATAATCTCCATGGAACAGAACCCCTGCTTAAAGTGTAGCTATATGGGAGGAGAAATAAATATGTGCTACTTACACAAAGGGTATCAACTATGCCTTATGCTGATGGCGCGAAAAAAAGAAGAGGTGATGCAACAGATTTATAATATCAAGTATAATATTTGTAAATCAAATATATCTAATATACTTATTTTATACGTGTTTCTGCATTTTTAGCCCTGTAAGCTTTAAGAAAATTGTTAAAACCCAGTGTAATTTGTCTACTAAAAATCAGGATACTAAGGCAGGGTGTTGGTATACTGATTCATTTAGAAATAATTCAGGTAACATTACATGTACATTTTTTGCTGAAAGGGTTAGTTCACCCAAAAATGAAAATTCTGTAATTTATTACTTACCCTCATGGCGTTTCACACCCTTAAGACCTTCGTTCATCTTCGGAACACAAATTAAGATATTTTACTTGAAATCCGATGGCTCCATGAGGCATCCATAGGAACCAATGTCACTTCCTCTATCAAGATCCATAAAGGTACTAAAAACATATTTAAATCGGTTCATGTGAGTACAGTGGTTCAATATTAATATTATAAAGCGATGATAATATTTTTGGAGCGCCAAAAATAACAAAATAACTACTTATTTAGTGATGGCCGATTTCAAAACATCAGAGCACAGTGAATCAGTGTGTCGAATCTGCTGTTCAGAGCGCCAAAGTCACGTGATTTCAGCCGTTGGCAGTTTGAAACGCGATCCGAATCATGATTCGACATACTGATTCACTTATGCTCCGATGCTTCAAGAAGCAGTGTTTTGAAATCGGCCATCACTAAATAAGTCGTTATTTTGTTATTTTTGGCGCTCCAAAAATATTCTCGTCGCTTTATAATATTAATATTGAACCACTGTACTCGATTTTTGTCCATGATTTTAGTACCTTTATGGATCTTGAGAGAGGAAATGACATCGCTTCATGGAGGCAACAAAATATTCAGTGGATGGATATTGCTAAAACAACTTTTACTATGCAAAAAATAATAATAATAATAATAATTAAACTTGTTACTATATAAATATATAAACAGAATGATTTAGTAAATTTTGACATTAACCAAGATTATATGTTGCTAGTGATCATCAGTAGTTTATATTGTAGCAAAGAAATGTGATATTTTATTTTATATCACAAATATATTAAGCATTCCCCCCAGAAGGCGATCACGAATGGACCTTGTTTTCAGCAGTGACAGAAAAGACAGAACAGCAGGTATGGCAAGCCTCCAGGTACAACGAACTGTACTCAGACCACCTCCTTATCTTATGTATATAATTATGTATCCACTAATTTGTTGAACTATAAATATTGAACAGTGCCTGTCATAAAAACTTGTTTGGATGACAGATTTATTAAAGCATACATTAAATAACTAACACATCACTAACAGGTGAAAACACAATGAATATATAATATAGAACATTAATTTAGCAATATGTTTCCTTCTAGAATTAATTTTCTAGCTAATAAAAGAGATACGGACATTGAATGGCTATCCTAAGGTAAATGTAACATTACGTGACATGTTGTTTACAAGCAGTTTTATTTGGTGTGGTAGAAATAACATCATAACTGTAGCAATTAAAGGTGGTACAGAGGATGTTTTGTTTTATACATTTTTGCAATATTACTTGAAACTGCCTTTACTAACTGATAAAAGACTATTTATTAGGTGCACTGAAAGGAATAATATTAATATACATCATCTGTGCACGAGGTAGGGCCTTAAAAACATCAGCCAATCGTTTACACGATCATCGCGTAAACGATTGGCCCTCTGGCTTGTCAATCACTGCCATTGTGAGAGACATGCCCGGATTGGCCCTCTGGCTTGTCAATCACTGCCATGACGTTCCGTGAGAGACGCGGCTGTGCGCTCTAGTAACTTTCCACACTCCGCATGCAATGTTTTTGACAGGAGACAGGAGTAACAACTGCAGATTATGAGTCACCTGCGGTGAGTCCAACATAATGAATCCACGGCTTTAGGTCGCGCACACACTTAATGATTGTAAGGCCGATTATGAATGTAAATTGATACTTATGACTGATCGCGCTCAAATGCGTCCAGTCAGAGCCAGTTGTGTTCAGTCTGCGATTACAGTCGGTGTTCAAATTCCTTGTGAAAGTATATAAATCTGCTTCAGGAGCAGGAAACAATCGCTGTATGTTGAGCACAGTCTTAGAATGTTTTAGCTAGTCGTTAAATGTGTGCCCGGCTTAATAACACAGCGAATGCGGGTGGTAAACAAACACTGAAGGAGGGGGGTTGTTCTTCACATGCGCTCATTTCAAAAACTCAGTCGAAAACATCCTCTGTACCACCTTTAAAAATATAGCTGCAAGCAGCAATTATTGGGGCCAAGCACAAAAAAGCACAATGAGTTATGCAAGTGTAACCCCTCCAGGCCTACTTGCCCCACTCAAAACGGCTCTCACAGCTGGCTTCTGTTACACTCACCGCCCTAAACCTCACTCCCATCCGGGTCACGGCACCAATGTAACCCTGCCAGTCCGACTCACTAAAACTAGGGTCGCTGGCATAGGAGGCGGGCACACTAACAAGGATGCTAGAAACTAGCTGGCCTCCATTACACAAGCATGGCTGGGACCTTAATTATTTTATGCAAAATGGATGAAAAATCATTAATACATTCACTAGTAATATGATTTAATTGTTTATCAGTCTTGACCAATTGGTGGTGCTGTTACCAAATTATTATGGTGTGATCAGTGTGAGGTAACAATGACTTATACAAAGCTTGGTGTCAATATGCCAAAGAGTTGTAGAGTTACAGCCTCAGAATTAGCTTGGCACCATGCCATCAAATTTGACGATGCGAGAACTGTTATAGCTTTTAATAACTTTTTGCTGGCATGGTCTGAAGATGATTGAGCCGTTTTTTGTGAAAAATTCTACACAAATGTGTAGAAAAAATCCTGACAAACTTTATATATATATATATTCTTGCAAACCCATGAGCATAACCTCTGAGACTGAGTACATAGACCCAAAGGACATGGGAGGACACACCAGTCCTATGTTGTGCAGTACACACACAAACGCAACAAAAGTGCTCATATATCTCCTCTGTCTCCCTCTCTCTCAGTATCTGTCTCTGTAGACGTCCTAGTGACTGAACGTGCTGGCGTTATTAGATTAGAATGTGATTCAAAGTGGCATTTCACACATGCATGTCCCTGCAGGCCCTCAGCACAGCCGCAGGAGTGTGCATCCCTAGTGTTTGCCACACTTCTACCACAAACATAAACTCACACACATCAGCAGCACCATTACACACAAAAACACACAAACATATGTCACAAATCTCAAATCCTTAATGTTAACAAGGCGACCATTGTCCCTGCTGCCTCTGTGACCTGTACTACTAAGAAATATAGGACATACAGCCTCCATTGTGAACTGGACTAGATGAGACAGACTTTCACACAAGCCTCATTGATGAGGATTTGATTTTTTATTTATGATTTGAAAAGGATTTTTTGGCATAGTTCTGTTTACAACTGTGAGATAAGACTATAGAAGCGTTTGCCTGAATGAACCACAAACGCTACCTTGAGAGGCTGCCACTCCTGGATGAGAGAGATACAATTTGTATCACAGTGAGACGAATGTGTTAAATAATACAGTAGCTTGTGATGGAGAACTGTATAAATGAATAAAATGCAATGCTGAGTGCTCAGAGTGGTGTCTGTGAAATCTGTCACCTGTAATGAGGCACTGAAGCACAGTAGTGCTAAACTGCATCCAGCGGTTTAGGCAACAGCAGCTGCATGTATTTACACCAATGTGGAAAAGGCCTGACAAAAAGACAAACATTAACTATTAACAGCACACTTAGCAGTCTAATTGTTGTGTTTTTAATATGATAATAATAATAATATTAAAAAATGTTTAATCTTTTTTATTTTATTCATATTTTTAGTTTTTTTTTTTTTCTCTCTCTCTCATCTAGATCTGGTTTAAATGCCAAATTATTGTCAAACGTAATGGAAAATGAAAATGCTCTTCTGTAACAGCCTCTGTATAGAATAGTTGCACCATCCCGTTCTGATGGCACCATTTATTGTCATTAAAGGATTAGTTCACTTTCAAATGAAAATTACCCAAAGCTTTACTCACCCTCAAGCCATCCTAGATGTATAAGACTTTCTTCTTTCTGATGAACACAATTGGAGATATATTAATAAATATTCTGATGCATCTTTATAATGGCAGTGAGCGATACCAATGAGTATGAGCTAAAGAAAGTGCTTCCAATCACATCCATCCATCATAAACTTACTTCACATGGCTCCGAGGGGTCAATAAAGTCCTTCTGAAGCAAAGCGATGCATTTGTGTTAAAAAAACAAAAAAACAAATTTAACAAATTATGAAGTAAAATATCTAGCTTCCACCAGACAGCCTTCTGTATTCAACTTAAGAAGAACGTGTAAACTGGTTTTGCGTCAGTTAAGCTTTTTCGGTAAGTTGAATAGGGAAGGCATAGGACGTAGTGTAAGCTTTTTGAACTGCAAAAATTTTACACTTTCTTCGTAAGTTGAATACAGAAGACAGTCTGGTGGAAGCTAGATATTTTACTTGTTTTACACAAACACATCGCTTCACTTCAGAAGGACTTTATTAATTTATTATTAATAAATTATAAAATTAATTTATTAACCCCCCCAGAGCTGTGTACTTTTATGTACTTTTATGATGGATGGATGTGGATGGAAGCACTTTCTTCAGCTCATACTCATTGGTATCGCTCACTGCCATTATAAAGCTTGGATGAGTCAGGATATTTATTAATATATTTGATTGTGTTCATCAGAAAGAAGAAAGTCATATACGCCTAGGATGGCTTGAGGGTGAGTAAAGCTTGGGGTGATTTTTATTTGAAAGTGAACTAATCCTTTAACTGGTCTAATTTGATCTACTGTAGATGATACAGTAGATTAGCTAGACTAGATTAGATGGACCTTCTAGACCTTGATCAAGCTTGTTATGGCTTGTAGAGCTATCATAGTCCACAAACATGCTTGATCACCTTAAAATATGACATGATTTTTCCAGGAGGCATAAAGAAAAATTTGACAAAAAGTGTGATTAAAACATCTCACTTGGCAAAGAAGACAACAGTTCTAAACTGTTCTAGCACACATACAATATAACCACTGGCCCAATTTTGCCCACCTAATATGAAAAAAAAAAAAAAAAAAAAAGTTCTAGTGAAAACCAGAACCCAACACAATAGTCTGACTAAATTACACACACACCGAAACAACTCAAAGGGCTGAGAGTAAAAGCTTTGAACTGTGCTCCACTACGAATTCACCAAAACCTTTGTAAACCAAAACCTACTTTTACATAGCTCATCCTATTTTTACAGTATTTTCAATGGCAAAAATCACAAAAAAATGCCTGCACACTATAAGGTTAAAAGAAGGTTACTCCAAATGCAGAATAACCACAGCTTTACCTGAAAAATGGCAAAACACAGCCCATGTTTCAGTCAAAACATGGCCTGTATTAGGCACTGAAGAAGCTGCTGTGACAGAATTGTTTTTGTTGTTGTTGTTGTTTTGTAAAGATGTGGACTAAATTAAACATTTTGAGCTCAGCAAAGAATCTTACAGAATCTCAGATGCTATAATTTGGTCTTGTCATTTGGACGTTAAGTATTTAAAAGCAACTTATTTTGATTTATTTAAACTCTGCAGTTACTCTCAAGAGTTCATCTTAAATGATGCTTGGCCTTCATTTATTTAGGATTTCTGATTTATTCTGGCAGCATCATCTCATTTCAAATTAGCTGAAAAAAGTTGGTTACTTGCATAATGCTGGCAATATATGAAGTCCGTTTGAAATTCTTCTTTTAAATGAGCATTTTTTATAATTAAAAATCTCTTTAAACAGGATCAAAATTTGCAGCTCAATAACTGAAAGCCAGCTCATATGCACCCCGTCATTCATCTTGAAATCATATGTATCAATTCGCGTCTTCTGATTGGTTCTATGAAGGCTTTTGCTGGTAAAGAGAAGTGGCATTTAGAGGTTTCTGCCAACAAACTGCCATTTCTTAATGGGCTGAGACTGGGATTTAGCGGGTTTGACGTGAAAGTATTTGATGAACATATAATATGTGTGGAGAGCATTTGCTCAATATTGTTATAATTTTTAACGGTGGTGGCATTTAGCGGTGTTTGCATCTGAAATCTTCATTTGTTTAAATGGGTACTCAGTAAAATTGCTATTGCTAAGATGTAAACAATATAACTGTCACACGCTGGCTTGACTTGATAATCCACATCAAAGATACTTGATGCAGAAAACCGACGAAATGACATGTAATAATCACCAAGAACAATACAGAGAGCACCAGCACATCACTTCAACACAAGACAATGAACAGAAGATAACTGAAGATAACACAGTCTTGCGGGCTCAGCAGAAGTGCGCATTAAGAGGGTATAGCAGCCGCAAAGGGGGCGCTCACGAGCACCCTTCTTTAAGCTTAAATGATGAATGAGACACCCTACGGTTACGTCAACAACACCGAAAGTGCACATGAAGTGTGCGTTTTGGGACCGGGCCAATTTCGCTGCGTTCCAAAGTTCAAGTCAGGTGAACTTTGACCTGCGAATTCGCATCACGTGAAGAAGTGCGACCAGTAGAACATCAATTCATCATGGCATGACCTCTTGGCTGAATTAAAAGAATGATATTTTTGCAGTAAAGATGAGTAGGTTCTATATTTTTACATTTTGAATGTATTCATTTGTTTTATTTTGAAATAATTTATTTCAAAAAGACACTGTAGACCGTGACGTCATATCACGACAGATACAGCATCCGAAGAAATGTTGCACGTTCAAAGTCTAGTGTGACCTCGGCTTCAGCCGTTGTGCTTTTTTAGCTAAAGGTTGCAGGCTTGCCTTCCAGTGACTTTGTTTAAATGCACAGTCATAGCAAGGGGGTAATGAGAGACAGGTGATGGTGATTAGTTGTCATGGTGATAAACAAGGGTATCTATAGAAACTAACAAGCCCTGTGTCCCAATGTGCATACTATTCACCCTATCTACCCTAAATAGTATTAAAAATTACTAATGTCACATACTATTTAGGATGGATAGTATGCACAGATAGTTTACATTACAAGTTTACATGGAGACAAGGGAAAAGGAACTAAATACACATGAACTGCGGCACGTTCAAGCTCAAACCGGTGCGCAACGTTTTGCTACGTTTTCCCAACGCTATCTCACGACCAATTCGTACTTATTCTACGAGGTGGCTATTTCGTATAAATTCATACGACCTCACTCGTGCGAATTCGTACGATTTGTCTAAACCCCAGTGACGGTTAGGTTTAGGGGCGGGGTTTGGGGTAGGTCATTCGTATGAATTCATACGAATTTGTCAACTCGTAAAATACATACGATTTAGCAAAAAACGTATGAATTAGTACGAGTGAGGTCGTATGAATTCATACGATTTAGCCACCTCGTAAAATACGTACGAATTGCCGTGAGATCGGGTTGGTTTTCCGGGTTGAACAACATGTTTCCTGGAAACGGTGTGCAACAGGTTTGAGATACGTTTTCTCTTGTTTGGTGGGTGTGTCAGAAATGTCAGCCCAATCAGCGGCAGGATGTATATGAACCACGCAGTATTAAAGAGACAGCTTGCACAATGGGTATTAATGAAACATAAAAATACTATACTTATATATTTTGCTATTGTATTGTGAAGTGACACTTTAATAAACTTTTATATTCTCCTCTGATTATATAATGGTAGGCTAAATATTACAATAGCACAACAACAGTGATCATCAATAATGATAAGCCTAATACTCACAATAAAAATAATATATCATAACACAGTCTCAGAGGTAAGAAATGGATTATCCTTCACCTGAAATGTTTGTCTTTTCATGCTGAAATGCGAGACAAATGTTGTATCACAATAATTAGAAGTTTCCACAAATCCCTTCACTCGATTGGGATGTTCTCTTTTATTCTGGACAGCAAGGGCAGTGACTGTAACATAGAGCGTATTTTGCAGTATTAAACACGTCTTTATACCGATTTCATCAGGCTCCGAAAATTCTTCAAAAAGAACACAAAGAAAGGCCTTCTCAGCTGCCATAGTTGCAACTCCTGCGTCATCAGAACAGGGTGTTCAACGTTTAAAAAACGTTTTGCAACGTTTTGTCGGGGCTGAACGCAGCCCTGAACATAGGCATAAGACAAAAGGAATATGAAAAGGAAAAGTCCTTGAAACAGAGACTCATGAGGGATTCATGAAAATAACAGCATACAGAATATAATATAGTGGCTTAGGTAATGCACAATGATTTAAATAAAACCAATACAGTTCTTAAATGAGTGCAATAAAATCATGGCATTAAATGACTATGCAGAACCTTTCAATGTAAATCTGTTCATTGTCCAAGAACAAGTTTATTGATTGCACATTTACATCAGCTGCATTAACTTTTTCAGTAACAACCAAATAGAAAAAAGTTCAAAATTAACAGTTCCATTTGACAAGCCTGCAATCCAACAAATACTTTAGAAAGAACAAATCCAAGCATATCTGTTGCCCTAAGAAAGAAAGGGACCACACACAAAAAATGAATCTTATGATTAATCATCAATGGCAGAATGGTTAATATAAAGAGGGGCATCGAATAGTGTTAATGAGCAATCCTGAAATCCTACTTTCTATTAATTACATATACCATTCTAATAATAGAAAATCAGAAAATCAAGGTACTATGCTTACAATATAAAGCATAATAGAGAGGGCAACTAACATCCTTTGATTGTCTTTTTCAAAAAAAGATGATGTTGGCAGTAGTATAATGATCTTGCACTTCAAATCATTATCATACCAGTCTGAAAGGTATAGTTCATTTTGGGTGAACAAGTACTTTAATTCCTTACATATAATCTGCATGTTACTGAGAGAACAGACTGAAACACACAGCACTATTTGTCTCTTAAGTCCTTAGCCTCATACTGTCCAATATCAGCCTTCCCAAAAACCATGTATGCCAGCCCCTCTGACTCAGCCATTGCTCAATCACGTCCCAGAATTTCACCATCCTGACGCAGGAGCTTAGAAGCCAAACACTCACAGGGCATCAAATGTGTGACACTGCAGAGCTCTGATTTAAAGTCACAGCTTACCTCTGTGATGGAGGCTTATAGTACAGAGCAAGAGATTTTGATGAGAAATACTAGAGTCCCTGTGAAAGCAGCTGCAGCACTGAACAACTCGGCATGCCACATCCATGACCTGCCCAGCTCCCACTGAGTTCCCTCAGGAGTCAACTCCCTGCGTATGTTATTTATCCTGTGTCCCAGATTTGGAGAAACTCTGACTACTAGACCACCATCACATCTGGGTGCACAAGGACACAGTTTCGTCTAACTAGAAACTTATAAAATGTTAACTTTACATGAATACATTTGCTTTAAGTTGACTATTAATACTCTAAATGAAAATAATATGAAACTATTCATTATAGATTCATCAAGCACTTAAAGTCCCCCTGTGGTGAAAATCAAGTTTTTAATGCTGTTTATATGTCTATGTGGTGTTTTTAAGACAAACTATATGCAAATTCATAAGTCAACACCACTGAGTATGTTCTATTTAAAACTGCAGTGAAAAAACACGGGTTTGAAATCGCTGGTGTCTGTGACATCACAAACTACCTTGTGACCAGTCAAATCAACGTGCCGGCGGGCTTTAGCATATCATTAACCATGACCGCTCTGAAGCAGGATAGTCTCAAGAAGCCATCCCAGTATATTTTCCTGTTGATATACAAAAAAAAAAAAATCAGGTATTTAGTAATTTAGCAAGTGTATGATGTATATAACCTTGTTATGATAAACTACACTATATGCCTTTCTCCACTGACGTTCTAAGGTGTTCAAAGCGTTTCTAAGGATACTGATTTTTAGAAGACAGCTGTCTGACTCATGAATGGGAACATGGTTTGTGTAACATTAGCAAATCATTATCAGCAGCTGTTTGATAATGTAGTCAAGCAAAAAGCAAATCATATTATTTTCCGTCATGTGTCCGACATTATAAAAAGTGATACCATTGTGTCTACACCAGGCGCGACACTTGTCGCGTCACATTGTGCTGCGCTGCAACAGCTAAAAGCTGTCTAGACTGAATGTGACAAACCGACCATTGCAAAGCACTTGGACTATGTCAGAAATAGAATAGGGAGTCCATTTACTGTTGGGAATTTGTTGAGTCGCATCACATCTCACCGTGCCGCATCCAGTTTAGATAATATCACTGGTTTTAATGGGTTCTATTACCTTTTGACTCATCACATCACGCTGCTCACGTCCAGTGTAGACAAGGTGTAAGTTAACCAAGTGGATCTCTGAGCTTGTGCGAGTGCGTGGAGACGGGCTAATTAGCATATTCATAGATCCGCATATAATAAATGAAGCAAGGGTGTAGAGTTACATTCAAGCTATTTTAAGGCATGAAGTTTTTTTTTTTTTTCCCCCACAGGATTTTTTTTTTTAATGTTTCATTTTGATAATCAAAAATGAGTTTTAAAGGTGCTAAAGAGGATTTTTCATCGACTGAGAAACCAAAGACTGTTACTGAGTTTTTGAAATGAGCGCATGCGTAAGAACAACCCCCCTCCTTCGAAGCAACGCCTCCCAAAACTCGTAAACACTCGTATTGGAACATGAGTGTTTACCACCGCTGTGTTGTGTTAGTGGATTCATTATGTCGGACTCACCGCAGGTAACTCATAATCTGCAGTTGTTATTCCTGTCTCCGGACAAAAACATTGCATGCGGCGCCTGTGGAGTGTGGAAAGTTACTGGAGCGCACAGCCGCGCTCGTCTCTCACGAGGAACGTCATGGCAGTGATTGACAAGCCAGAAGGCCAATCGTTTACGCGATGATCGTGTAAACGATTGGCTGATGAATTTGGTGGCAAACATATTATTGATCCCGACTGTTGCGTCACAGTCAGTGTTATGTTGAGATTGGCCTGTTCTTCAGAGGTCTTTTAAACAAATGAGATTTATATAAGAAGGAGGAAACAATGGTGTTTGAGACTCACTATGTCATTTCCTTGTACTGAACTCTTGTTATTCAACTATGCCAAGGTAAATTCAATTTTCAATTCTATGGCACCTTTAAGTGCACACTCACGAACTGTATCAGAGTCTGCCTAAAATAGTTGGTCTGGGGTTCAGTTCATGTGAACTCTGATACGGTTTGTTGATGATACGGTTCACTTCCGTGATTTAGTATGATTGTGTAAGTGAACCGCTACTGATCACGTAGGATTCGATAAAACTGTGTGTTTATGTGTGTTCTTGCCAGCGTGACTGGCAAACAGAGAGAATGTAGATCTTGTTCTTTAGAACATTTGCAGTACATTCACAGCAGATTTCGGTGCCTTCTCCTTCAAAGCTGTTACCTAGCAATATTGGTACATAGCTGCAGCTTGCTGACGCAAGAGTACCATGATTCGGACCCAAATAATATAACGTGAACAAAGACCAGCCAGGGAAAAGGGAGGGGAAGCAATCAAACTCTGGTTCAGACCAAACAATCTAACCAAGTGTGAATGCACCCTGAATGATGAAAATAATTATTGTTATTTTGGCATTATTTATATACTATTGATCTTGGCATTTAACTGAAATAAAAATTCAAAGAAATTCAACATCTTACATATATATTTTACTTCAGCTTTATTTCACAAAATTTTATTAACGAAAACCATTTTAATAGCTTTAGTGTTTAATTGAGAATCGATTAATATACAGAAATCAATATTTTCAACTCAGCCCTAGTGCAAAATATATTTTACTATTTAAATATTCTAAGTTATTCAAAGAAAGTTGCAAACAAACATCAGATATCTCAGGGCCTGAGGGAAAGTGGCTCCCTGTGGCAACATAAATGTCAGAACACAGCAGAGAGTGTAGGCCTACTCAAAACAATGCGTGTTTGAGCACAACTCTTTATACTTCACACATATAGATGAAGTGCAATGAAATAATACTGACTTGCAATGAGGTCATGAAGTTTCTGAGGTCTTGATCTGTATATCTCTAATGGGAGGATAAAAGGAAACTCTTCAAAAGATTTATACGCAAAGACTGTGCTCTTGTGTCTAACTTAGCCAGATATGCCTGATAGGTCAAATAGGTATAGATAGCTCAAAACTGAGAGTCCAAAACTGTCTAAAACCAATGCCCCCTTCGAAAAAGACTTCAAACTGAACACTAAGAATATTTGACTAAAAACCCAGACAATATAGCAAAAGACATTTAAATGAACAAAAAGATGAGACAAAAAAAAAAAAAAAAAAAAAAAAAAAAAAACACAAATTAGCAAATTGAGAAATCAGTTGAAATGAGTCAGAGTCACCTGGCTTTTTGAGTTTTATTAACTGCGTCTCGTTTAATTTAGCTTTTCTCCCCTCACTGAAAATCGCTACTATTACCATGAGTGCTGTGTTAATAGCAGAACAAGTCGTGCAAAACTGCAGTTGATACAGAGGTTGAATTTTCCACAGCACATATTATGCTAATTGCATACTGTGTGTGAGTGAGTGGTCCCAGCTGTGATAACAATGATTTTAATAAGTTTTGAACTCAATAACAAAGTAAAACAGTCATTCATGAAATAATCTTTACTTCAAACTATAAGTGATTTCTGCAATTTAGCTCTTTAGTATTCATATAGGCACAAGTTAGCAATGTGGCTAAATCATTACATTTTTAGCAGCTTTCTAACCAAAGCTCAAAAAAGTGTTTCATCTTTCATGTTTAGTCTTAATTTTTGTACTGTAGTAGTCAATGCAGTAGTAGTCAATAAGACCAAGCATGCTACAGCTGGGGAACATGAGAAAGATTTTTCTCTAGCATCATAAAAGACATCCTACACTCTATGAGAGCGGCCATACATGCAGAATTAATGTAGGACAGAAGCATAAAGGTTTCCCTTGAGAATTCATGTTTCATCTGCTGAATGAAAATTGAGGATTCATCTTTCATCTGTGTTTTGGTGTTACAGAAAATTCTCGCATTGGAAATGACTAAATTATGAGTCTCAAACACTGAATATACTTGATGAAACCCATCCAGCCATTGTGATTCTCAATTTAAAATCCACAAAAACGGAAAGCCTTATGAAAGAGTCTGAATACAAATGATCTCCACACAAAATTGTTCGCCTCATGAAACAAAGCCCTGTGTGGTATACAAAAGGCGTAGGTTTGGTTTTAACATTGTTATATTACAATCAAATCAAACTATACAGATACACCATGTTTTCACCTACACAGTGAATCCGCCTGTAGCAGTTGGTTCTTGTTTAGAAAAAGGTTTTATAATTTTTATATGATATAAGTAGTTGGCCATAGTATTTTGCACCATGACTTACTTTTACACACTTATTATTGATTATTATTATTGTTATTTATATAGGTTCTTGTACAATCTCAGAAAAAAAAAAAAAGGTCCAAAACCTGTCACTGGGGCAGTACCCTTTCAAGACTATGAATATGTACCATTTAGGTACTAACATGTACACTTTAGAGGCAGTGATTGTAACCACTGCATCACGCAACCTCAGCTGGACTGAGTGGCAAAAGAACCTGCTGCATGACTGGATTTAATAGGGTAAACTGCGAAAACGCGAGTAAAACAAACAATTATACACTAAATGTTGGGCTCGAAAGTGTTCCATATAACATGTCAAAGAAACCTAATCTATGGACATTGATATGCAGCCAGGAACCGTGTTTCCTGACATTTATATGTGCCTGAAATACATAAAGCAAATCTGCCTGTGAACGCTTTATATACAATATAGGTAGGTCTAAATCCGAGTGATCACTTATATCAATGTTATATATATCGTCCAGGCCTAAAACTTGCATAGTTTTTGTCAGTGTTTATTTAAAGACACCCAATTATGCAGAATATAAGATGGTTAATATTTAAATGATGAGTTGTCAACACAAAATATAACAACACAATATATAGAGTATGATTTTACCCCAAAATCTATCGTTTCGACACAAAATGGTAAATGCAAATCCAAGTTTCTCTGTGTGGAGTCCAGTTGTTTCTGTGAATTACAGCTATATTAGCTTCTTTTATCTGTAGCTTTTGGCAGTCTCTAAAAATATACCTCAGATTTTGTGCCATTTTGGATGTGCTTTGTGTTTTTCGCGGCATTCATGCTGAAAACCAATGCTGCCACTGACAGTGTGTTCCAAACGGGATATATCACCCTCCGAAGGGCACTTCGCAGTGAAAACAATCATGGCCGCCATATTGAAGGGTCGTTCCAAAATGAAGTGCTCAAAACTGGCCACTTCAAAGGGCCCTTCGTAATGAATCAGTGCCCAAGGAAGTCGACCGGAAGTTGAAGTCGGCTGCGTGCCGCCATCTTTCAGCAGAACTTCACTTGCAATAGCATCCCATTGACTCCCATTCATTTTGGCGTTACTTTGACAGCGAATAACTTTACATCTGAGGCGTTTAAAGACTCCATTTGTCTATTCTTTATTTCTAAAGATACACGACAATGTATAAAGGGCTTCATTACCTTCTATGTTACATTATGGCCCTGTAGAAACAGTTTTTGTAAAAATAGGCTAACGATTGCGTCATAACCACTCGACTCTCTGTCGCACAGTAGAGAAATTACCGTACAGACAGGAGGAGAAGCTCGCAGGCAATCAGGGGAGACGTCAAGAGAGAAGCCTACTGGTGTTACTTTTTAAAATACTATACAAAATAATTAATCAGAATACTTACTCCTGCTCACTCACGCCAAAGAACTCCCCGCTCAAGCTCGCCGTCTCTGCAAGATTAACGATGGCAGTTTGCACGCACAGCTACTAGAAGATTTACGACAGGTTGCAGACGTCATCAAGCTTAGTTTGAGTCTGCGCGTCAGAAACGGAAGTGCTAAAAATCGCTAAAAATGGGCTTCACTTGTCTCAATCAGGGGCGTAGTTTGTGGGGGGGAGGTAACCCCCCCAATATTCAAATGCTTCAGTTACAACCCCCCCAATATTTCAACATAAAAATCACCATAGATCAGATGAAAAATATGTAGAATTAATTTATTTTGAAGCAATAATTTCGTTTCTATTGAAATATGAGTTCGTCATAATAAATTAGAGAAAAAAATACCCCCCCCCCCTCCATTGAACCGATTGGTAACGTCCAACCAATGCGTGTCGCACTTTCACCAAAACAACGCGAATGGCGCTCTACTGTTTGAATGAGAGAGAGCGGGTAGCTCAAAAAATGAAGAGAACCGCTTCCCAGCCGACTATATTAAACTGCTGGTCAAAGAGAGACGTTAAAAAGAATAAAGCATGTACTGAGAAGGAGGTATGAGAATATTGTAATAGCTAGGTACACTCCACATATATTTTAGCTAGCTAGTCCATTGCAATTCAGCCATAGCTAACAGTGTAACTGCAACCAGTTACCAAAACAGCCGTCTGTTTTGTTAGTTCATGTTTTAATAGTGTCTGTATTTATCAATGACAAAAGTATTCACATCGGTGTTTGTTTTCTTCCTAAATTAATCTGACTTTTGAACGAATTGGCTGAATGAACGATTTAAGTGACTGACTCAAAAAAAAAACAAACGAATCGCTGCCGCCTACTGGCTGTGTTAATATTAAACATAATTTCTTTCTTTTTAGAATTACAGTTATGTTAGAATTTGATGAATGATTATACATAAATTTCATAAAGTTATGATAGATAGATAGATAGATAGAAAATAAATTATCCAATAAACGTTACACACAAAACAGATTATTATAAAAAAAAAAATAAAAAAAAAAAACAGACAGCATACCAACGTTCAACCCCCCCAATGTTGAAACCAAATCTACGCCCTTGGTCTCAATTGAGTTCCATTGGGGTCGCTGTGTCCATTTATTTTACTGTCTATGGAATGAATACATGGTGCGATAAACTTCAAATAAATAAATATATAAACTAACGTTAAACAAAGGGCGCAGCTTTCGCAATCTACTCCTCTTTGATTGTTTCGTTAAGATGACGCTGAAGTGCGTTCCAAAAGAATAGGGTTTTTTTGGACTCCTACACCGTTCATCCCTTCAAAGCTCTCACTCCGGAGGGTAAACCCTTTGAAAGGATTAGGGCATAGGGATGAGCACTTCTGAATGGAATGCAGGGTCAGTCTTTTTGCCACTCACAGTGGGCGTAACCGCAGTCATAACGGTCGATGGTGACGTCAGCTAGTTGTACGCTGTCCGCCATTTTCTCCGCGCTCGAGCAGCTGTAGCGACAACATGTCTGGTAAGTAATTGAGATGTTTTGTTGTTGGATGTAAGAGTGAACATAACAGTCTTCATTTACTGACATCTGAGCCGCTGAACGAAGTGGATTAGTTTTATTTTTGAAGGGAATGTACCACAGATCTAATATACAAATAGGATTTCTGTAACATTGCCTGCTATTTACGTTCACAGAGATAACTGACTGTGTTTTTGTGAACTGTGTGTGTTTTTGACAGAACCTTTGTATTTGACAGTTTAAACAAAACAAAAATGTGAAAGAGAAGTCACTCACGAGACTTGACGTCTGACAGCTGTCTGTGTGTGTGTGCTTCAGATAAGTGCGCTCAGAAATCGATCCATTAGATGTTTAAACTGATATAGCTTTAAAACGCATGGAAATCATGAACTTTAATGATGAAAGAAGAACTATGATATCTGTGAGAGTGATCGTGATATAGATGATAATCAAAACCAAGCAGATGTCTTGTTGATATTTGGCAGAGAATCCGATCGAGGCAGGAACTGTGATCGTAGAGAGGGGGCGGGGCACTGCAGCTCATTTGCATTTAAAGGCACATGCACGAAAACAGCCTGTCCTTGACTGTAGTCAAAAATGGGTATTTACAACATGGATTTATAAATGATCTGTGAGGTATTTTAAGCTGAAACTTCACAGACACATTCTGGGGACACCTGAGACTTAAATTACATCTTGTAAATATGGGCATAATAGGTGCCCTTTAAGTGTTAGTTGGCAACAGCGCACCAGCATGCGCTAATGTAACCATCAAAGAGACTAACACTATTTACTTGCATGAACTGTTAATCAACATGCAGTATTTATAACCTTGAAGTTTTGCAGCCCATTCCTGACCTAACCACAGGCACTACTCCTCACCACAATGATAACGCTACAAACCTCCAATATCACAGAAACACATTAAATACCAAAATAACAGAACATTAAACAATAACACAGAATGTGACACAAAGCATGCTGGGAACTTGAAATCTGCTGCAACTCAGTTTAACTTTGAATGGATTCTTCTGATAATATTGGTTACGTCGGCAATGACGTAACATGGACGACGTCACTTTATATCACTCAGTAAACTTAAAAATAATACTCAAAAATGTTGAGCTACACAAAAAATAAAACTCAACTCCACGTTCAGAAAATGTAATTGTTTTAAGTTATTTGATAAAAAAATATATATATTGAAATGAATTTAAAATAGCTGTTTTACATTTTAATATATTTTAAAATGTAATTTATTCCTGTGATGGTAAAGCTGTTACGCCAGTCTTCTGTGTCATTAGGACTGTACAATATATCATTTTTAGCATCAATATTGTGATGTGCATCAGTGATAGTCATATTGCAGGATGTGTGATGTCATGTATAGGGATCGTAGTTAATCCATGATCCATAAGAACCAAGCACCACAATTCAAAACGCACGTAATTCATGAATTAACTGCAAAGTTTAAACATCATAGAGTTAAAGTTTATCATTTTAACGTGTTTTAGGTCTTGTCAGTTTAAACATTCAAACGATATTTAAATCATTTGAGCTCAAGATGCGAAAGAAAACTCAATTCAACATTTCTTATTTTTATCGATGTTGAAAACTGTAGTGTTGTTTAATATTTTTTGGGAAAATGATACATTCATTCAGGATTCTGTGATGAATAGAGAGTATATTTTTTATTTTAAATATGATTTTTATTTTTTTTATTTTTTTTTGTAACAATGTAAAAGTATTTATGGTCACTTTTAATTAATTTAATGCCAAAAAAAAAGCCCAAATTTTTGAACGGTACAGTGTATACTATTATATAAAAAGTATTACAATCCAAATGCAATACAAATGTAAGTACAGTTTCTATCTACTTGAACAGGAAAAGAAATTTCTAAAACTGTTGGCAAAGCTTACAAAATTTGCTGTGCTATCTGAAGTAACTGTTCATTTAATTGATAAAAGGAAGTTACATGCTTTAATTTTTAACAAAGCGTACAATAGCATACAATACAAATATTACAACTGCGATCAGAAGAATTGGCGATTATTCAGTAGTCTCTTCACATTGGTAGAGACAATGAATCAAACACATTCAGCAGACCTTTGCAAATGACAACAAACAAACTAATGGGATTGAAATGTATGATTATTCAGATTCCCTTGAATGATACGGTCATAGCATCGAAAGTTTCATGGCCTTCACACATGCTAGACGAACGCATAGACTCACACATATCCATAGACATACACATGCTATTCAGAGCTCAAGAGTACACAAACATGCGCAACACACAGCCTGTGGGAGAACAAACAATGCCTGTTTTTACCCGCACTGTATGGAGGCCTGCTGTCTTTGTTATTTTGTTTACTGTTCACAAATGCAGTGATAACTGTCTCTTCTAGAGACTAGTTTATCAATGAAAAAAAGAGAGTCACATATCGGTCTCTCAGCACATATCTTACATATGCTAACATTGATTTGAGTAGTGGGGGTGGGGGGTGGGGGGTAGCAGGGTGGAGGTCAATGCGGCAGAACAAGTGACTAAATCAATTCCAGTTCCCTTTCTCAAATGTTAAAGCTAGCTTTCAGAGAATCCCTGAGAATGATGTTGTATCATTCACTCACTTTCAGACCTCAGTACTCCTGCTCATGTGGAGTTGATCGACCTTACTTTCTTCAAGGGTGAAGCACTCTTTTCGCTTCTACTACTTAAAAAGGCAAGCTTTCATAAAATGCATTGCCATCTTCAGAGCACCACAAGCACTGCTTACTAGTGAATTATCTAAGTTTTCTCTGCTGTGATAGAACATAGAGCTGTAGTACTCGAGTCCGGTCTCAAGTACTACAGATTAAATACAGATTTATTCTTACCATTAAAGTCCAGAGTGTCAGGGTTCTGTCACTTCAGTCTTGTTTATTTCTTGGTTTTGTGACAGAGCTCTGACACTCCCGTTCTTGTCGTGTTTTTGTGTGAGCGTACGGTCTCGAGTGTTCTCGGGGCTGTGCGCTCTCTTGTCTGCGTGCCTTGTTTCATGTTGTGAGCGTGGCGTTCGGATCCCAGCACTCGTGTCTAGTTTGGTTTCGGTTTCGTGTCGGGATTCGGACACTCGCGCTCCCAGTCCTGTCTTTATTGTGAGCGCACGGTTTGTGTGTACTTTCACTTGCCGTGCGCTCTTGTCTCATGTTTTGTGTAGCACGCGGTGATTTCCACCTGCCGCGTGCTTTCATGTTGTGTTTTTGTCTTGTGTTGTGTTAGCACACAGTCTGTGTTTTATGGCCTGCTTGCTTCCATGTTGTCTTGTTTTGTGTGAACACGTGGCTTATGAGTTTTCATAGTCACGTGTTCGTGTCTCGTCTTGTGTAAGCACATGGCTTGTGATTTGTCTTCACTGGCCATGTGCTTGTGTCTTTGTTTTTTTTAATGTGAGCACATGGCTTGTCATGTGTTTCTTTGTGCCATGTGCTCTCATGTCTATTGTCTTGACCCCGCCCACCTTGTTACCTGACTATTGGTTGATTTGCCCCACCTGTCCTCCCTCATTACCTGCCTCATTTGCTCTCCTATTTATTTTCCTTGTGTTTGCAGTCCTGTGCTGGTTCGTTGTCGTATTTCTCCTTGTGTGTCGTCAAGTCTAGTCAAGTCAGTCAAGTCAAGTTTAAGCTATAGTCTGTTTTCCCCCTCGGGGTTGTTTTTGTTGTTTTTGTTTTTATTTTTATTATTAATAAAGTCCTTCCTTTCCTGCAATTGAGTCCTCGCTCCTTCCACCACCCACCCCTCCTGACACAGACTCAAGACATTTTTCTGTTAGTCGGACTTAGTCATTGGTAGGGCTGGATGATTATGGCCTAAAATCAAAACCTTGATTACAATTAATGAATGATTATTTTGTTTGTTTGCCCCCATAGTTCACTGACAAGGTTTGTACTGTAAATATGATTGACTATTAAAGGTGGGATATTTTTCCTATTGAAAGAGTGATCAGACATAACAGCTCACTTTCAGCAGTTATTTTATCTTTGGTTCGTAACATTTCTTACAGATTTCTGCTCGTTATAAATCAGATAAAGATAAATTAATACAGTTAGTCATACCCCCAGATAGCAAAATACACTCTGGCCAGTTCCTGTTAGATGTTGCCTGCCAGGGACTTATCACTCGGCCCGTTTCTTTCTGCTGCAATGGGACCGGACGCCTGGTGTACTCACTGCCCGATTCTGGCCCGAATCAATCGGGCCAGACGCGGCAGCCATTTCCATGCCGACACTGCCGCAATCAAGCCGGTATTGGGAGCCCGATCACACGAAAATGCGTATCAATAGTACGAGTTTGTAATCTCGCTGAATACACCAAAATGAGTTTTGGCGTGCTTATGGTACGCAGTTTTTTGTGTGCATATGATACGCACTTTATGGCGTATTACGTACAGACCCCCTACCCCCCCACCCCCATCCTACCCAAGAGCGTATCATATAGGTTACAAGCCATAAAGTGCGTATCATATACACGCGAAAAACTGCGTACCATAAGCACGCCAAAACTCATGTTGGCGTATATATTCTACATGATTACAAACTCGTACTATTGATACGCATTCTCATGTGATCGTGTTGGTATCGGGGCATCACAAATGCCCACAGTGCGCCAGAAACGGCCCAGCCCCGATTATATATCCATACTGTTCATACATTTTTTCATTTAACTTTGATACCCAACCAAAACGCTTACTTACATTTTAATTATATAAATTATAATACATAAATAACATCATTTAAACCTCTACAAACATCACATTATTATGAAAGCAATTATATGTCCATTTGAAAAAAACTCGCTTGATCTGGTTGGCATGAAAACATTTTATTTACAAAACAATTACAAAACTATATTACATCAAATAACAGCAGTTGTAATACAATTATTACACTATTATTATTGTTATTATATACACTGGTATTTACTTTTTCAATAAGTATAGACAAACTTAACATATTGGTAAGTGGAAAAAGTTTTGCTGGTATACAAAATAATGAGCTGAAGAACTCAGCTGAACTCTGCAGGCAGGAAGATCTCCAGGAACAGGATCAGGCACCTCTGCAGGACTTCATTACATAAAAAAAACTAACTCAAAAGACAAAAACAAACAACAATAACACCTAAAAAATAAATACATAAAATAAACCTCCAGCTGTACAATTGAAGAATTAGATTAAAAAAAGATTAGTCTTTTATTATAAAACCGAAGGTCATCTTTTATCACAACTGAAGTGCTTGAAGGACTTGTGCTTTCGTTTCATTGACCACAATGACAGAATCAGTCATGTCTGGCTCTCCCAACGCCTCCTGAAATAAGCAGTGTCCATTTGTAAGTTTCACTCAGTAGACTAAAAGTAGACAGTTGCATTCACTGATACTAGAAATTGGATCACATCAAAAGCGTGCGCACCACTGATCTATGGAGCTAACAAGCCATGCTCAGTCTCAAACAGAGACAGAAATCAGGGTAAGACAGAAATCAGTAATTTGGTCACAAGTACCAAAATAAGTGACTTACTGTGCTTAAAAGTTAAAATACATACAAAATTATGTCAAAATGCCCGTCTTAGTGATTATTCAGATAAACACAGTCAGTTTTGGATCGTTAAATAGCTAAGAAAGAGAACGCATCTTAACAGTATTTGGTCCGTGGATCCATGATAACATGATATTTTTAGTGATATTTGTAAACTGTCTTTCTAAATGTTTCGTTAGCATGTTGCTAATGTACTGTTAAATGTGGTTAAAGTTACCATTGTTTCTTACTGTATTCACAGAGACAAGAGCCGTCGTTATTTTCATTATTAAACACCTGCAGTCTGTATAATTCATGAGCACAACTTCATTTGTTATACATCTCTCCAACAGTGTAGCATTAGCCATTAGCCACGGATCACAGCCTCAAATTCATTCAGACAATACTCACATAATCCGACACATGCATGCAGTATGTATGACAACCACTTTGTAAAGATCCATTTTGAGGGTTATATTAGCTGTGTAAACTTTGTTCATGCACTGTCGGAGAGCGCACAATTTAAAGGGTCCGCAGCCTGAATCTGCGCATTTCTAATTATGCCCCAAAATATGCAGTTAAAAAAAAATTATTAAAACAAATCTATAGGGTATTTTGAGCTGAAACGTCACAGACACATTCAGGGGACACCTTAGACCTATATTACATCTTGTAAAAAAACATTCGATGGCACCTTTAATGTAAAAGGTGTGACTGCAGCAGTGCAGTCTAAGTGGAAGAGAGGGGGTATGCAGAAGAATGTTAAATGCCTCAGGGGGTACGCGACTGTAAAATGTTTGGGAACCACAGCTGAAATGAATATAAAAACAAACAGGCAGCTAATATGCACACTTAATTATTAGTTTATTTATTGCAAGTCATCGTCATTGCAAAAAAACAAAAAAAAAAACACTGGTTTATGGCTTTAGTTAGGCCTACTATGGATTCTTTAGGACAAGTAATAAGTTCAAGAATGGGAACATGTCTTTTTTTGTTTTTTTTTCAGTAACACCTATGTCGCTTGTTATTTTTTTACATTTTCCACTGGTAGCCTAAAATGTGATTGTTACACTATAATAAAAAAGACTGAAAAAGTTGCACTTCAGCTTTATGTGACTTTAATGAAATTGCTATGGCCTTATTTGATCCTACAGTGTTGCTACTCTGCACATGCTTTTTGATCATTAAAAATAATAATGCAAAATGATTATCTTAGAACAGAACATATGCTGTCTCTCGCATCACATAAATTATATTTATAAATTAATTTTCTTTTTTTCTGTCTCTGTCTTGACTGTCTCATTCGGACTTGGACTTGACTTGGACTCGACAAAGGTGGACTTGACTACAGCCCTAGAAGAACATTTAAAATCAAGTTTTCTAATTTTCTGTTTTTTTTTTATCATCATAATTGCATTTATCCTGGAAATAATTACATTGGTGATTAAAAAACACATTAAAAAACACTCATTTAGACATTAAAAACAATCATTAGGAAGATTGTTTTGTGTGTGTGTGTGTTTTGTGACTTATGAGGACACAAATTTGAATAATGACATTGGTATTACACTGGTATTATGACATAAACACGAAATATGAGGACATTTCATGAGTCCTCATATTTAAAATAGCTTTTAAAAACATACTAAACAATGTTTTATTAAAAATGTAAAAATGCAGAATGTTGTCTGTGATAGGTAGGTTTAGGAATAGGGGTAGTGTAGGGGGATAGAATGTACAGTTTGTACAGTATAAAAACCATTACACCTATGGAATGTCCTTACTTTGATAGCAAAACAAACCTGTGTGTGTGCGCGTGCCTGCGTGTATAAGAGAGAGAGAGAGAGTCACTCATCCAATACTTTAATGATATAAATAATTTAATGAATAATGCCTATTTTACTATTTAAATCAATAAATAAAAATGTTTAAGGTACAGTCTCCCCAAAAAAGTTTTATATATATATATATATATATATATATATATATATATATATATATATATATATATATATATATATATATATATATACAGCTATGGAAAAAATTAAGAGACCACTTAACATTGATTTCTGAACTAGGAGTGGTCTCTTAATTTTTTCCATAGCTGTATATATATATATATATATATATATATATATATACACACACTCAATAAGTTTATAATTGTCCCACATTTAGCCAAGTAAAACGTGTACACATTTGGCTCTGCTTTTAAGGGCCAAAACTGACAAATGCCCTCACAAATATCATGAAACATGTCAAAAAATTACTTGAGGGTATTTGAAGTGGTACAAACTACTGGAAATGCTCATAAATCTGCCAAATCATGTTCTGCTTCAAATCTAAAGCTTCATTCACACTGACATTAATTAAATTGCTGAAAGTCTTTTCTTTTGGTTTTGAGGCATTCCTAATTTTCCACAGAACTCGATAACACCAGTGCATTACCAGCAGTCTGAAAAGCTAATAAATTAAATCATAAAAAAAAAGTAAAATAAAGTTATCAAAATAAAACACTACAAAACATTACATATTCTATTTGCTTGCCAGCAAATCACATTATCATTAGCCAACAATGAACATGCAGATGTGTTGTTAAATTAATGAAACATTAACTTAAAATATCAGGATGTACTACTTCCCTCTTAGTATTCCTCACTAATACTGCTACCGATAGTCTGTATGCGTGCATGAAGGGGAGGGTTAGATGTAGAGACACTTCTCCAGAGTGAACACATCCTTTCAGTTAGAGGGTCATTTAAACCATATGGTACCCTTGATAGTACAGATGTCTTCGTTTTGTAGTTGGGCACTATGGGACACTGAGGATATTTCCCCTAAATGTTTATCTTCCAAAACAACAAAGTAGGCTTGACTTTCGAGCATCTCTATTTGGATAAGCAGACCTTGAGTGTAAAGGTGCGTTGACGCCATGTCATAATTTCCGTCACGTTTCTGAACTGTAAAAAGCCTTCACGTGCTTGTAGAACTTGTAATTACATCAGGTAAGAGCTATGACTTGTGGACCCTGTACCATCTGACCACTGTAGATTTAAGGTGTGTTTGACTTGAAGCGCCGCTGTGCAGGCCGATCGGTGAATGACATCGAAGTACCGCAAGAGCGATTCGAAAGCATACAGAGCTTTATTTATTGTAATAACATTACCAAACAACAGTGATCACATGATCAGCTAAAGCATGTGCTTAAAGCTGTTGATAGCTGCAATCTTTAATCTTTATTTAAAGGTGCACGGCAGTTTATGTCATCTTGGACACCTAGCAGCAGGAATGCAGCTATTTTTGACAGATCTTTTTTTCGCATTATTCGTTCATTTCAGACAATTGAGTAATAATCGCCTGGTCATGTGATCTCAATAACAGGCAAACTGCTCATATGTGACATAAAAAGTTTTTATTAGGCTATTGATATGATTTTAAACATTTCTCAAAAGTACTATTCATTTATAGTGTAAAACCTTTTTGAATGAGGGGGAAAAAAGTACTGAGTACACATTGGTTTTAATGTCTAGTTTCATCTTAATCCAAAGCTCCTGCTTTATTATCTCTTCACAATTTTACAGCTTCTTTGCCCTGTCAGTGTCAAGACTAACATATAATAAAATACACATTTTCTACACATTTTTGTGTACTTGCTGATAAACAAACACCACACACACACACACACACACACACAGACATACTAAAGGACATGTCCTTGGATAACCATGAGAGTTCTGCACCACTTCACCCTTCTCAAATTGATAACAAGTTTGGAAGGAGAATGAAAAAGTAATTGATTTTCACTCTTGTCTGATCAGACAAGTACAATGCTCAGACCTCCATTAGATTCCTATAGACCTTACAAAACCATTACATTATACAAATTGGTTAAAACTTAAATAACCAGCCGTGAAATAACCACAAGTTTTATTCCTTTAGCCAATGTGCAAATTACTTTCTCAACTTGTTACAAGAGAAACAACACTGTTTTGCATGAGGTATCCCTTTTGTCCTCCTAGCTGTTTCTTCACATGCCGCGAGAAGTAATTTTCTCAATAAGACAGGAGAACAGGAGCAGAGTGCCACTGAGTAATGACTCACATTAGCGGCCATACCAGCAGACAGTCTTTATCTAGGCATCTTCATCAGAGCCCTCCCTGCCACCACAGAGAGCAGTTTGAACTGCATTCGCCCCCCAGCCGAGTTGTATTCACCTCGACTGACTCAACCTTCACCTGGCCAACCACTACGTTCAACACTCATACAAACTCCCTGGCTCATACTGAGCATTGCCAGTCGGCAATTACGAACAGAAGGGGAAAAACAGCTTTTTTCCTTTTCATGTATTTATTTATTTATTTCCGACTTGAGCTTTAAGCCATTTATTATGACAGATGATTCACTCTCTTTTGTGTGAATTGCTCAAAAGCCTGAGTCGGGTGTGGAATTTGAATAAAGCTACGACGTCCTTCTGCAACCCCTGAACATAAAATCCTGCTTGTGGTCTGTGCGTTCATTCAGAGTTTCTCAGGCAATGCTAGCAAACATATGGGCGACATTTCTATGCGTTTCGAGAATGTGTGTGTGTGTCTATGTGGCATTGTGCATGTGCTGATCCTCCCACACTTTGACATTTTGCACAATGGAGGTTCTTCCTTGAACATGCTGATGGCTTCGCTGAGATATGATTCAGTCACAATCTGGATAAATATCAGCTCAGCTTGCAATATTGCAATATCACCGTGCAGACTGTGTGGCCTGGTAACACAGCTAAAAACTAGAGATGCACAGATACCAAATTTCTCTGCCGATACCGATAGCCGATTATTCAGAATGATATCGGCTGATACCGATACCGATAGTTTGGTTTTTCTTCAGGAAAAAAAAATCTCTCCCAAATAATGTTGCAAACTATACAGGGAACCCTCTCATTTGGTACACTAAAATATTAGAGGTTATAGAGGTATTATATTCAGCTGCTGTTTATTTTCAGATAATAATTACACTCAAATCAAAAATTTAATTTATAAAACTTAGTATCACATAAGGTAGTTCTCATAAGCACTTGTCTTCATGGCAAATTTGCACAAACATATAATAAGTAAATAAGTAAATTTACTTATAAATAAATAGTAAATAGCTGTGGTCTTAGCTCTAGTGTTTTTTTTTTGTTTGTTTGTTTTTTTATGTAGATAGCTAAGGAACTGTGAACATTGGAAAACATTCCTGAGGTAAAAGTGACATGATGTGACATATTGTTCACAAGCTGTTTTATTGACGTCTTTCCGCAGTTGAAACAAAAAGAAAGTGATTACATGAGACATGATACATTCTGGTAAGTTGTACAATATATTTCAACATACCTTTGATGTTCATTCACGTTTTTCGAGATATAACTGTTGAAGAGGAAGAAAAGACTCTCGAGCTGCCGCCTGAACTGAGGCATTACAGCAATCTGACACGACACATTTAAGAGCATCAAAATGCCATTTATTGTTTAAATTTCATGATAAAATGGACAGAATTTGAAAACTGAAACTTTAATTCTTATCAGAAGTAATAAAGCACAAATCTTTTTGCGAGTATTTGCGAGTATTCTTTTTGCCCTTGTTTTTATGTAAAAAGATAATTGATGGAAAGAAATCGCTATGTGATCATATAGATGGAGTTTTGTATGGATAAAGAGATCCCTGTGGATCACTGCTGAGCCTGAACCACATAATCAACACGAGAAAGATTAAAAGTCAAAGATGGCGTATCTCTGTGTATTTCGTTGAATTTCCACACCGAGGTAACGTTACACAATAATATAATAAGAATTTCTTTTGTCTCTGGTAGACCACCATCTTCTCTTTAATTAAAAAAATATATTATACCTAGCCAAGTTTCATATTTAAGTTTCTCCCAGCACCAAGTGCAAGCGTCGCTACGACCAGAAGGGCATGAGCGGAAGTAACCATGCGCACAGTCGCATCGCCGCCATCTTGTGCACCTAGTCCATGGAAACAGTTTTTTCGCATTTACAATTGTCACCTGGCATACGTAAAAATCGATCATTCTTTAAAGAGGGTGCAGTATGTTTGGACAGAAGATGAGACAGAGTTCTTTATTAAACTGAGAAAAGAAAAGAATTACAGGAATACTGCATTCTAAACAACAAAGAAATGCCACAATTTATAAAGACCTTGAAGCAGATAGGAGGGAGAGAAACCCCCAGAATCACCTCATACATGGCCGCTCCCAAGTACAAGGGGCTTTCCTTGCCATTGATGCTTGGATAACATATGCAAGACATGCTGGTGCTGCACAAATAGCATATATAAAATTACCATAGCAGATCTATATAGGTGGAGCTGGGGAAGGTGGAGGGTTTCAGAGGAACTCTGAAAGTGTACTGCAAACTGCTATAGTGAATGGTAAACAGCCATTTAAATGTTGTGAGCAGCAAGCTCCTTGGCTGCAAATGTGACATAAACCAATCAGTTTGTGCCAAGTAGTTAATGCTGAGAATATCATCAGTTTGCGAGAGTTTCATGACAGAACTAGGCATTTAATGGAAACGCCATCATTTCACCATAGTTTTTTATTGGCATTTAGAATAAAAAAAATGCAAAGGTTTTGCACAAATCATTAATGAAAACCTGGCTTGTGACTGCCTGAGACAGGTTCGGGTCACGTCACTGACTTACTCATGCTTAACGAGCAATGGTGACTGCAAAGAGCACTGATTTGGCCTCTGTCCAGGGGTTTTGTCGCCTTTAGACAAACTTTGAATGTGGGCTTGACAAAGCCTTGTCTAAAAACTTTGATGGATGGACGGATGAAAGGAACAACAGACAGAAGGACAGGTAGAAAGACAATTTTGCCCAATCCTGTCACTGGCTAGACCAACACCAAACCAGCATAAACTAGCCTGGACCATCCTGAAAATTCAAATCTGGTCTTTAAAAAAAAAAGGTAATTGGAAAAGCCAAAATGAACAATGAGTTCTTGGTGTTCATTATCCAAGTGTTTAAAGTCAGCTTCTGAAGCTTTGTTTGCAGCAGTCTGTCTTTATTGTAGTGATTTGGAAGATCTCAGAGGGAGGCAAGTGCCACTCAGGACGGCTCTGTTGAATTGTGTGTGTAAACAGAAGCAGAAGTGGAGAGTAAGACTAGAAGGACAGAATGCAAGCATTTGAAGAGTGGAAGATGAGATGCAGCTCTCCGTAGGAGATTAAGCAGGCCTCCCACAGTAACCTTGAAACACTGAGCACCACTGACTCGGTCTACACTCCACAATCTGCTGGAGCTACAAATCAAATTACTGTGCTGGGGGGCTGACAGCAAAATTGTCTGTCTTCTCTCTCTTTATTGCCAAGAGCAAACCCCCAATAGGTTATAATGACAGCAAATTAAGGCAGAGGAAGAGAGAGACTGGAGGGAAAAGGCATATTTATCTCTCCTGTCTATTTTCTCCCCAGGCCTCTTTACTCGGGTTTGATTCTCTCTTTTATAGTCTTCATCTTAGACATGTATGCAGGCTAATAAAGCTTATTGGCTTTTTATTGATCCGCACCTGGATAAGGTTTATGTGTGTATGTATCCTCCTCTCTGACATCTGATGTGATCGAATGGGAGTCGCAGGCTGTCACATTTATCAGGCAGACTATCTGTGCTTTCTTTTGCCTGTTATCACGTTTGCACGTCTGGAATCGCTGTTGTGTGAACTTGTGTGAAATCTAATTTTCTGCATTTTAGAGTTGTATGGGGAAAAACAAGAGTTGATAAACAGCTTTCCAAAAGGCTGATAAAACACATTAAATTCATCCAAGCTGAAACACTGCTCTCAGTAGGGCTTATGATATGATATCCCTAGCGTCATAAAAACTCCAGCTTTTGGCGGTTGCCTGACAGTTGACCCTTCCAGCGATGCACATAGCTTATTATTACTAATACCACTGTGCTTAACTGGTCAGAAATACATCTGGCTGCCTGAAGTCCCCTCTGCAACCTCTGACCATTGCTCAAAAATCACTTGTGCAACTAAAATGACATAGCTGCAACATAAGTGTAAATGTCAATGTTGGACACATCAGCATTGTTGATGTTTTCTTTGTTCCAATATTTTTGTTGAGCTCTTTTCATCATGCTAGCTGAACTCTGTCCGACTCTCCTGACCCTGCGGCCTTTTTGCAACTCACCTTCCAAAATTACTTTTGTGCTAGCAGGGAAAAGAAAACTGCATGCTGGTTTGTCCCCTGACACTAAAGAATGGTTCAGAATGCACTATGTCCATTCCCCCAGGTAAAGTGCCCAAAAGTTGGAGGGAAAGTAGTAAATCCGTGCACTGTTTGAGATAAATTAGGCTCAAAAAGGACCATACAGCTCGGGCATCATTGCGTCAAAGGTTACCGATGCAGAGTTAACGGGGTGAAAATCAATTACATGCCTGGTTCACCTAATTGATATCTACCACAGCATGAAGATAACACCCAAAGCATTATATTTGTATTGAGCTCGAGTTAAAAAGCCTATTTATATTCAAGAGGGTGAGGAAATTTTGATGGGAAGCACAACCTGCAACTTCAAACGTGAGATTAAATTAAACTGTTTATTTATAGTGAAATGCCAATGACTAGGGCTGTATGAGTGAGCCCAGATGGACTTGTTACAATACATGTGCAGAGCCTCTTTTATGAAAACCCAGCAGACCTACAACATCAAACATCAGAGGCCTCTAATACAGATGGCTCTTTCCAGAGCTTCTGATCCTGTCTTCAATCAAGTAGCCAAGACGAAAGAGAAGCCTAACACCTTTACACCTTAGGACATACAGTAGACTCATTTTCTCCTGACTGCTGCCAGAGATGGTATTGACCCTTCTACAGGGGCCCAGAATAGGAGTGTATTATCATGATCATAATCAATACAGCTGCAGAAAGATGTGACAATCTCCTGATTGGACACGCAAAGAGCAACACAAGGCCATCTTATCACCATGTAGGTCATGTGATCTAGCTATAAAGAAGGACATTGTGAGGCAATAAGTACATAACAAAAACGTCCGAAGGGCAGTACTAAATGAAAAAAAAAAAGAAAAAAAGATATTTAAACAAAATAAGAAAAATTTGTAATTCTTTATCTTGTTCAAAAGTTTTCACTCCTGAATTAATGCATTGTGATTCCTTCTGGAGCATCAGTGAATGTTTGAACCTAGTTGTGTTTGAGTCCCTCAATTGTCGTCAGTGTGAAAAGATGGACTGAGAATCATACAATCACTGCTGGAAAGGGTTCAAATATTCAAAAGATGCTGGAATTCTGAAGAATTTTTGGACCTGGAGGATTTTTCTGAAGAATAATGGGCAGTTTAACTGCTCAGGACAAACAAGGGACTCATGAACAACCATCACAAAACAAAAAAATGGTCGTAGTTCATCCAGGTAACCACACACAGTATTAAGAATCAAGGGTTCACAAACTTTTGAGCAGGACGTTTTTATAAATTCAGCTATTTTTTTGTCTTGTGGACCATATGTAAACATTTTTTATGTAAAATATCTTACTCACGACAGTACTAAATAAAAAAAAAAAAATACATGCATATTGTATTATCTCTCTTATTTTGTTAAAATTATTCACATTTTCAGAGATTCTGCAAGGGGTTCAAAAAACAAATATATATTAGGGGTGCAACGGTTCTCGGTAAAAAAAAAATCGAACCGTACGGTTCGGTACGCACTTGTACCGCGGTCCATCTCGAATGACGACGCATTGGTTAATATGGTTTATTTAAAAATAGCAACGTGGAAAACAGACAGAGTTCAGATAATGTATGTTTCAGTCGATGGATGCGCAAAACGTTACAACAACGATAATCAGAACGCGTGGACAAAACAGTCACTCTTTGTAAACTTTATTCAATGCGAGTGCCGTATGCTCTGATGTCCAGTCATTTACGCCGTCATCACCCGGGTGTTGATAGGGTGTGAACGCAGGTGAGACCTGAACAGCACACGTTGCCGTCTGTGTTTAACCTAACTCATTTAAGCTTTGCTGATTTAAACCTTCAAGAACAAGACGCGAAAGAGAACTCGCACGCGCTGTGAGAAGATTTGTGTGCGCTCATCCGAAGCGCGCACACGCTTATTCCAGTCAGTGAGCAAATACTGAGTTCTCTTTCAAGTCTTGCGCTTCAGCGACCAAATTCATATAAAAATTATGTCAACATGCCCGTCTTGGTGAGTATCCTAGCAAACATAGTCGGTTATGTCTTAAGTGAACGTATTCGGTTGTTAAGTATGACGTCACGCGGCAGCGCTTCCGGGTCCTAACGCTCTATCAACAAATACAACAAATGGTGCTAATATACATACACGATGTGGTGTAATACTACAAAAAATATATAATTATAACCTTTATCTCCATACCAAAATTCCAGATGGCCAGACAATGATTCATCTTTTATAAATCGCGAATGAAGCGGCGTGAACTGAGTGATTTGCGAGAATGACGCGATTCACGCGAATCGCGCAAGTTGAAAAATCTGAAAAATTTCCTCGTGCGTTAACCAATCAGGAGCTTGCTCTAGTAGTGACGTGACGTAGCGAGCTGAGGCAGAAATTCGAAACAACAATGGAGGACAAAATCATCGTCGCTGTACATCTTCATACATTTATAGAAACAGAAATAAAAAGGATCGTGTTTGAAAGAAAGTGAGTGAGGAGGTCGGACAATCTGATAAGTTGTAAAAAACGGTCTTTAATCAATTTGAGCTATATATATATATATATATATATATATATATATATATATATATATATATATATATATATATATATATTAAGACTACAAGCCAACTAAAGACGTCTGTTGTGAAGGGATTTTCACGCGCGAATGAAGCGAGTAAACTCAAAATGTTCAAGCGTCCAACTACGCGCGAATAGCGCGATTTATTCGCGCAAGTCGCGTCTGGTGTGAACGCAGCATTAAAGGGAACAAAAAAAAACTATTCTGTTTTTAATGTTAAATCAAACAACAAATAAAGAAATCACTCACTGCTCTTGACTAAATAGTTTTTGTAACTTCAATAATGATTCATCTTTATTTCATACAGTAAAGATAATATGCAGTGTTAGTTTATATTTGATTACTTTATCCATTTTCTGAAAACTATTGTTAGATACCTGAAAAACCTGAAAAGCACTGTTTATTTTATTTGAATATTTGCTTTATTGTACTTATTTGTAATGTTGCTTGTAGTTTGATTGTTTGTTCTTATTTTCTTTATTTTTATTTGACAGTAGTCCTATTTTCCCTAAACATAGCACATACCGAACCGTACCGAAACCGTGACCCTAAAACCGTGATACGAACTGAACCGTGAGCAATTTGAACCGTTGCACCCCTAATAAATATATATATATATATATATATATATATATATATATATATATATATATATGACATTTTTAGAGTCATTAAATTTAAACTTTTGCTGAAAATGGTAGATTTTGGTCCACTTTTTCGAAATATAAAACCAAAATGAATACAAACAAGTACATTTTACATGATATTTTTAAAGATTTTTTTCTTTTCTTTGAACTGGGTATTCATGATTGTAACTGTTGCTATCAGCAGTGGATAAAGAAATATAATACATTAGACATTGAGTTTCTGTTTAGCACTTTCCTCCAAGATCAATAGTCCTTTTTCTTTCTTTTTTTTTTTTTTAAACGCAGTGCACCCAGTGAGAAGCAGAACTACTTGCCTACATACCTCCTGTAAAGAGCTGTTGTTGAACTTTCTGCAATTTGCAGGCTTTGATTTGCCCACTCTTTGGCTATGTGGGGAATTCAACTTTGAGAGCACTGTGATGAAGAGGAGATAGCGGAAGCACACACACATGGAATTTCATTAAATCGACACTGTGTTTTCATTTGCCAGAAAAGCAGCTCTTCCTTATCAGCGGATTACCTATGAATGAGCTCTATTCTGTGTCCATCAATCTGGGGAGCTTTCACCTCTGCTCAGAGATTGTGGGGCCGGAGATAAGAGAGTGGGCATGACTATGCAATTACACACTTTATTTTATTTTCCATCCAGGGTGGAGATGAAAAAAATAAAAAAATAATCATCTCGGGCTTTAAATCGCATTATCGCTGTCAGGGAATTTATGACACGTGTTTAAGATGGAACAAGGAGATATGAGGTCGGCAAGAAAACGTTTCAGCACAGCTGAGATTCTGAAAAATTTCAGAGTGCTACCATAGAGAGGTGATCGATGGCGGCTCAGAGAGGGTCACAGTGAAGAGAGAAGTAATGCAGCCACTCTCAGACAGATAGGGGCGGCACTAGGTTCACAAGGGTGGAGTGATAAGCCTTTGCCCTCTTTTCAGGTCGAGACCACACAGTTGCACAGCAACAGCAAGGCTCTTCAAAACACCACCCTGCTCCAATCCGCAGGCAGCTTAAATTCTGCCAGGGGCTCCCTGTGAGTCAGTCAGACACACAGAGAGGGGAATGATTGGCGTGATATGTTTAATGGGATTATAGATTAGTATGTGACATATGCAACTTCAGTCTCATAAATGGAGCAAACACCCAACCCCAGTGATGCCGTATGTTTCCAAAGGATCAAATAAGGTCAACGTTTGTTCTACGTCCACAAATCATTAAAATGGAAAAGCTATTGGACTGTTGGCAAGGTGTCAGCAGGACGGATGGAGAGAGAGGGCCGTGAGAAGAGAAAGAGAGGAAGATTTATGCATGATTAAATCAATTGTGAATGCAAATGTGCTGAGAAGCGGACTTATGCGACCTAGGGAGGAGTCCAACTCCCTCAATTATGCAATTATGATTCATCAAAAGAATTCTCACTTTAAAACCTGAAAATCAATGATATGCACTGTGCACTGGGCTCCTGCAAGCAAGATCCATGATTGAGCACCAAAATAGGGTCAAACAAGCATAAACGGAAATTAAGTCCCTCTCCTATCATTCTATATGCGTAAAAACCACTAGGCTATGGCTGTATGAAAAATCTGTTCAATATATTAAAATATCATAACTCATTAAAAAGGTGCAGCTTTTTCTTACAATTACACTGCTTGAACTTTAAAGAAATTAATCAAACATGGTTTTATTCCATGCATTGGGCTTTCACCTGAAAACTGCTTGAGAAACTGCTGAGACAGGAGCCCTAAAACTGCATTCTAAGCTAATGAAACATTTACTAACATTTTCATGGCTGATGGGAGTGGAGGCAGCTCATCTATGCAAGACCTATCAGCTGAACAAATCTGTTTCCAATACGCCGCGTCCAGGCTATTTAGATCGGGGGGTGTTTGAATTTTGGTTAAAAATAACAAGCCAGCTGTTACATGGAGGGAGTCTAGTGAGGAAATGTTGATTGGACCACATTTCTAATTTATATGCAATATGCAGTAGGGGAGACAGTTGTAACACTTAAAAATAATTATAAGAAGAATGTTAACCCACTGTATCTAAAATAAATGCACACCCTAAAGCAATACACGGTACCACTACTACCTACTACTACGACTACTACTACTAATAATAATAATAGTATGCTGTTTCAGCCTAAATCAATAATGCTGAAAAAATATATATAATATATAAAATATATATATTTTATTGTTACTTCTGTCATTTAAATTACTTCTTAAACAACTTCAGATAAAATAAATATTACTTTTTGAATACAAATGCATCAAAACTTTACAAAGAAATAAAATCCCTTTTAAAACACGTGTTTTCCTTGTTGAGAATTTCACACAAAATTATACGACAATTCTACTTTTCCTCCAGCAGAAGGAAACTGAGCATATGCTAAATGGGTATCATCACTCTAGCTTGTTTGTGATTGAAGAAATGTAATGTTACAATTGCCTGCTAAAAAGCAATCACTGGAACAGCTAAACAGAAGAGACAATTTTGTGAATGTGAGACTTTTCACACTATATTATGAAAGTGCATGTAGACTCTCTCATGAGCTTCACTTTGTCTTGATTTTTAAGTTTTGAAAATAACCTGTGGGATAAGATGTCCCTTACAAGTATTGCACACTTCTAAGTAAAAAATGAAAGGTCAATAATAACATTACCATTAGATATTTTCAAAAATAATTTAATCATGTCTAGTTTTTTTGACAACTACTGTACGTTTTCATTAGACAGTGAGTTGAGGGAGCAATCATTCTTGTTGACCTAGTGTGCCAAAATGATATTTAATTTGATTACTGTCCCTATATCTGTCTCTCTCAGTTCTGACATTTTGTAGGTCAGTGGATAAATGTATGCGGCAAACTATTGTTAAGTATGATGCATATGTCTAGTACTAATGTTTTCAGTTTAAATAGGAATTTAGGAGGAAACAAAACAAAATTGTGAAAATCAAGTTTTTTTGTATGTCTACGTGGAGTTTTTAATATGCTTTAATACAAACCATGTGCAAATTCATCAGTCAACACCATTGCTGAGTATTTTCTCGTTAAAACTGCAGCGAACCAAAGACAGTCTCAAAAACATGGTTTGAAAATCGCCCTTGTTCTCAAAATACATCACAAATATGTTGTAACCAATCTCGTCAATGTGGGGTCGGGCATTAGCATATCAATAACTATTGGTGCATTCCAAACGGGATATATCGCCCTCCGAAGGTCACTTCAGAGTGAAAACAATCATGGCCGCCATATTGAAGGTTCGCTCCAAACCGAAGTGCTCAAAACGGGCCACTTCAAAGGACCCTTTTGAATGAAGGATTTCGAAGGGTACAACTAATGGACACTTCGGGCCCCCATGATCCTTTGCACAGGAAAGTTGTTTGGTGTCACAGAATGGGTACAGGATGCTCAGAGTTCGATTTTATCTATACATGTATGTATAGTATTTTTCTATACTACTGTAATATTTTAGTTAGATTTGGTACATTATTATGTCAAAACAATTACAAAAATACTTTACAGCTACCTTTATCATTCCATTCACATTAGGGACGCACCAATGCCATTTTTTAAGGGCCAAGTACGAGTACCGATACTAGTACCGAAAACGATGCCTATACATTAATTTCTCTCTCCTTTTTTTTTTTTTTTTTTTGATGTTGCAGTTCCCTTTCATGGGAACATCGACGCTGCGTAAGCGCTTTGGGAACGCCTCTGTGTGTTACGTCTTGAAGCACTCGTGAAATCGAACCAATAGTGTGACGGGACGTCAGAGCGGGTGACGTCACGGACCAGGAAACTATAAAGCACCCTTGAGAACAAAGAACGCCAGCTTCTGAAGTCTTCAGCAGCGCTCTGTGTTATCGTGTGTCTTATTTGGTGTTGTCTGTCCCTTTATATCTACACAGCAAACAAAATATCTCTTCGTCCGAGGACAAGAGTATTTTAGTTCACCAAGCTATAATATATACATATATATATTGTGAGACACAAATGGCGAGTTCAAGCAAGCAACAGTTTGTTAAGTGCGTTCATCCCTGCCCTCGCTTCATCACGGGCGGGGATACACACGAGATGTGCGTTGCTTGTTTGGGAGTGGAGCATGCACAGGCAGCTCTCGAGGGAGCTGTCTGTGTACATTGTGAAAAACTGACGCTCCGTACACTCCGCTCACGCCGCGCGTTCTTTGACAAGAATAAAGAGGGCGCCGCGGCGAGTGTTCCCCAGGGTTCGGGTCCCGCTGCTGCCGAGGCACAGCGGCGGCTTCAGTCCTGGGGTTCACAGATGGATCTGGCGGAGGGGCTAGAGACGGGTCCTGCCCTATCTCAGCCTTCACCCGCCAGACCCAGTGTCTCTCCCCTGGCTGCGGAAGCACGCGCTGCGGTTTCTTCCCCCAGGGTAGAGGCACCTGCACCGGCGCTTCACTTATCCAGCTCCGAGGAGATGGATGTAGCGAGCGTCGGGGCTGGAGAGGAGGACCCGCCATCCTCATCTCCAGCTCATGAGGAGCTTTTAGATGTTGTGACTTGGGCGGTGGCAAAGTTAAAAATAGAATGGCCAGAAGAAAGATCAGAAGCGCGAACAAAAAGCAAATTGGATGAGCGCTTTCTCCCCGCCCGATCACAGCCTCAACCCCGGGGATTGCCGTTTTTCCACGATCTCCACACCGAGGTGTCGAGATCGTGGCACAAGCCAGCACAATTTCGTGTTTACAACCCACAAACCACTCTATATAGTAATATAGTAGGAGGTAAACAGCACGGTTATGGGGCGATGCCTCAGGTTGAGGAGACGCTCGCGAGCTATCTCTCGCCTGAGACAGCATCGTCCCTAAAATCCCCGACTTTGCCCACCAGACCCCTGCGTACAACATCAGCGCTGGTGGGCAGGGCTTATGTAGCCTGTTGAGAAAAGATTATTTTATTTTATTTGATCATATTTTATTTTTATGCAGTGAACTTCCCAAAACTATTTTTCTAATTATTTTAAGTCAATTAATTTCACTGAGTGTTGGATTACTGCACGGGTCATGTATTGTTGTGAGTGGGAACCATGCATTGTAGTGTTTGTTCGTATGGGACGCTTGTCTGTGTTGCGCACTATTCCTATTGGGAGTACGTGAGTTGCGTCAGCCTCAGAGCGCGAGTGGACGCTGACGAGGCAGGACGCATTTTTTTCTCTCTCCCTTCTTCCAGTCATAGTTGGTATGTTTAAAGTTATTTATTTGGTCAAAGTTCATGAAATATGAAAACGAAATGTGTTCTGAGTTTGTTTTACAAATGTATTTTTGTTCATTGATCAATTTTTGCGAGTTTTATGCAACTCTTGCCTGACGCACATGGAGCTAATTAACTCTTGGTTTGTGCACAGTGTTAATGGAAGAATTTAGCGCAACTGATGTTTCACTGATCAAGTGTCCCATGTTTTTCCAGGTATGTTAACTCATTTTATAAAATTATAAAATTTGTGTAATTTGGTTTATAATGTTATGGACTAAATTTGAATATATTATAAATACTATTTTTCTATCCCCTTTTTCTATAATGCATTTAATTGTTTTGCATTTGTGTAATGCACTGATTTCACTTCTATAGTGTCATTGTGAATGTGTGTGATGCTTTGGGAGAATGTTTACATTAATTTTATGCATCATTCATTGTAAATAATACAAATTGAGACAACAATTGACACAGTGATATATTATGTCATTTTATTTTGAATTCTTTATTTTATGGGTTTAAATGCATTACTCAATGTTAAACATTGTTGTAACATCAGCCTCAGAGCGCGAGTGGACGCTGACGAGGCAGGACGCATTTTTTTCTCTCTCCCTTCTTCCAGTCATAGTTGTGTTAATGGAAGAATTTAGCGCAACTGATGTTTCACTGATCAAGTGTCCCATGTTTTTCCAGATCAATAAATACTGTTTCGGAGCTGGCTTGTTGTTTCCAGAGTAACTTCCTTATGTACAGAATGAGATCTGCTACATAAAACTGGTGCCGTGACCATCTTGGATACAACTGATCAGCCGCAGCCGATCACCGGGTGTTGTCTGTTCACGTGGAGCTGTTGCCGTGACTATCCTGGATCTAACAAGCCGGTCGTTGCCAGTTGTTGCAGTTGTTGCCAGTTGTCAAGTCGGGGGTGGAGTCCTGTCTTCCAGCATCAATTGATGAAGTTTCCTCATTTCAGTAACATTCAGTTTTTTTTTCACATCACTGAGACATTGAATTTCGATTCATACACGGAATTATTAGGATACTGACTTTTGAATCATACTCGGAATCATTAAGACATTGACTTTTGGATCGGACATTGAATCATTAAGACAATTTATTTGAATCAATTTATTTTATGTACAGCTGATTACAGAAAGTAAAATGTACAACATGTCTACACCAGTCTTGGGGAGGGGTAGAGGTTTCAGCAGTCCAGATGCTGTTGTGAGACGTAAAGAAAATGATCAAATTGGCGATGTCAAATTTAGCCTTTCACAAATGGGGGAAAAAGTAAACTCTGGTGCTTCATCATTCACACCTACCCCGATAAATGATGATTCTCGCTTGCAGATAACAGAGCTACTTGAGGAGCTTGGTAGCCAAATTGGTGATAGTATTTTGGACCGGCTCTTAGCTGATCGTAGTCCTTCTGTTCTGGGCCATCAGACTACCCCCAAAACAGTCAAAAGCGAGCTGGCTAGCACTACTCTCGACTTATCCAGGTTGAATCTGATTGTCCGATCTGATAAAAGGGAGCCTCCTATTTTCCGTGGTGATGGTACAGATAAACATACTGTTCATGAGTGGATAGAGTTAATGGAGATATACTTACAGAAGTGCGACCTCCCAAAAGCAGAGCACGCCAATGAAATCTTGAATCATCTTCTGGGCAGAGCTAAAAACATTGTTAAAGTAGGGCTGAAAAGTAACCCCTCACCGGACTTGGTTGTTGCTCCCGAGACCATTTACAAAATGCTCTTACGTTATTTCAGTGAAAGCCCAGAGTCTTGTCTCCCGCTGGCAGACTTCTACTCCACTCTGCCACATGATAAAGAAAGCCCTGTCGACTATTGGGTCCGTCTCAATAATGCAGCCGAAATCGCTGATAATCACCTGCAGAAACAGGGTGGAGGAATGAAAAACATTTCACAAGAAATCACAATGATGTTTATTAGGAACTGCTCTGATGCTGATCTTTCTAGTGTGTTCAGATGCAAGCCTATCACCAAGTGGTCTTCAGCAGAGGTTCAAGAAGCGATCGATGAGCATCAAAGGGAGCTGAGAACAAAGAAACTACGCTCTTACTCTGTCCCTGGCCATTCATTCCAAGTAGCTACTGCCACCGTCAGTCACACAGAGACTACTACTGTGGACAATACTGCAGTGAACGCAGCAGTGTGCATCCCCAGTACCCAGACCACTAAGCCTGAGATCACCACACCGCCTCCACATACAGTCTTGACTGACACGGGTACGTTAGAGCGAGTGCTCAGCATGCTGGAAAGGGTGCTTGACCGTACTAATACACAGGCTGCTCCTAGTAGATCGCAATTGCCCTCTTGGTCACGTCCATCCAGATGTCGTGTTTGCGGTGAGAGAACCCATTCCACACGGTCACACTGCATGTCAGAGAGAAGATGTCTGATCTGCTTAGAAGTTGGTCACCAGCGCAGGGATTGCCCTAGGAAAAGTGTAGAGTCTGGGAGCCACCCTCAGGTTCAGGGAAACTGACACACCTACACTTGGGAGGGGATAGTGTGGGTGAAGAATTTCATACCCTCCAAGATGATGCATCAAGCATATACGAGTCGACTTGTGAGTCTGTGACCAGTGATAATTTGATTCTGTTTCAGAATGTGACCCAGTTGGCACGGGCAGACAGCCTTTTCTATACTGACGTTTTAGTCAATGACAGCATTCCTTTAAGAGCTTTGTTGGACAGCGGCTCTATGGCTTGCACCATTAGCGAAGTTGCTGAATCCCGTTTACTGGATGCTGGCTTGCCTCTGGATCATTGTGAGATGCAGACCAATATTATGCTGGTTGGATGTGGTGGAGTTCAGGTTGCGCCAAAGTGTACTTACCAGCTGAAGATGAGAGTGTATGAGTACGAGGTCAGTGTACCTACGCTGGTTGTTACGGGCCAACGGGACGAGTTGATACTGGGCACCAACGTTCTTAAATTCATCTTGAGCCAGTTTAAGCAGAACCCCTCATACTGGCGTGTGGTGAACAGGCCTGAATCAACTAATGATTCTGATGTTGAACAGTTCCTCAATGTGCTTTCTGGTCTTAACAGATGGAGAGGTGATGAGATGCCTGACATCATAGGAACTGCCAAACTGGTTCAAGCAGTCACGCTGCTGCCTAAGCGGGAACACCTAGTGTGGGCCAAGTTACCTCCTACAACGCCCATTTCTGAGGGCAGCGCGGTGTTGATTGAACCAACCAAGTCGCCAACCCATAAAAAAGATATCATTGTAGGACGTGTGGTGGTTTCCATGACCGCTGATAGATGGGTACCAGTAAGAATGCTCAACCCGTATGACAAGCCTATCACTTTGAAGAAAAATTCTAAAGTTGTCAATGTTTCTCCTTGTGTGGCATTGGAAGATTTGGAATTGGATGCTGAGCGACCCTTTACAACTGTCAAAACACAGAGTCAGTCTCTGCATGATGATCCACCTGACTCAGACATCCAGGACATTCTGCAGAGGATGGGATTGAGTGACTTAGACATTGACTCCTGTGAAGTGTCACCTCAATGGAAAGGCCAGTTATTGCGCTTGATCCAGAAGTTTGAACATGTATTCTCTAAGCACAAGCTAGACTGTGGGAGAGCGAAAGACTTTGTGCATCGCATCCATCTGTCTGACTACCGCCCTTTCCGTTTACCTTATCGGCGTGTGCCTCCAGGGCATTATCAGAAGCTACGCCAAGTATTGTCAGAGATGGAAGAACGAGACATCATCCGTAAATCCAGCAGTGAGTGGGCTTCTCCCTTGGTTCTTGTGTGGAAGAAGAGTGGTGACCTCCGCATTTGTGTTGATTATCGCTGGTTGAACTCACGCACGATAAAGGACGCGCACCCTCTTCCTCATCAAGCCGATTGTCTTGCTGCCCTGGGAGGGAATGCTTTGTTCAGCGCGATGGACCTCACATCTGGCTTCTACAACATCTCCATGTGTGAGGAAGACAAGAGACTTACAGCTTTTACCACACCTCTGGGTCTCTATGAGTTCAATCGTCTTCCACAGGGGCTATGCAACAGCCCAGCGAGCTTCATGCGGCTTATGATGAGTATTTTTGGAGACCAAAACTTCCTTACTCTGCTGTGCTACTTGGATGATCTTCTAGTGGTGGCTCCCAATGAACAAAAAGCCCTGGAAAGGTTGGAGATGGTCTTTGACAGATTGAGTACTCATGGGTTGAAGTTGGCATCTAAGAAATGTTACTTCCTGAGACGGAGTGTCAAATTTCTTGGCCATGTCGTGAATGAGCATGGAGTCGCGACCGATCCCGACAAAATTGCAGCCATTACTGCCGTCACCGAACAGAACCTCATGATGGATGATGGAGTGTCACCCTCACCAAGAAAGATCAAATCCTTTTTGGGTATGGTCATGTATTACCAACGGTTCATCCCTAACTGTTCCAGTATTGCTAAACCACTCTTCACTTTAACTGCTGCAGCCAAAGGAAAGAAGGGCTACTCAAGAGGTGGCACTGTCTTCAGGAAACTCAACCCGCCAGACTGGACTAGAGAGTGCGTTCAATCCTTTGAACAGCTCAAGTCAGCTCTTCTGAACTCCGTGGTGTTAGCTCACCCGGACTTCACCCAGCCATTCATTCTTTCTACGGATGCCTCTTTGGATGGTATAGGGGCGGTATTATCACAAATACCCGAAGGGGAGTCTACTGCACGACCTGTCGCCTTTGCTAGTAAGGCACTCACACGGGCTCAGTCCAACTACCCCGCGCACCGTCTTGAGTTTCTAGCATTGAAATGGTCTGTCTGTGATAAATTTAGCCATTGGCTAAAGGGACATCCTTTTACAGTCTGGACGGACAATAATCCGTTGACTTATATCCTAACAAAGCCGAAACTAGACGCGTGCGAACAGAGGTGGGTGGCTAAGTTGGCCCCGTACACCTTCGACATCAAGTATATACCTGGTGCCAAAAATGTGGTCGCCGATGCATTGAGCCGTCAGCCATTTGTTCCCAGCCGTGTGAGTCAGAGACTAGTGGCGGAGCCCTACAACCATCTGCTCGAACAGTCTGAACAGATAAGAGAGGAGACAGTTCAGAGTTCCTTTAGGCTCAGCGCAAACTGCCAGTGTGCTGGACATCCTTTGGATCAGTGTTCCTTGTCCTCTGATCAGGTTTCTGCTGTTTTGGAAGCTCATGCACAGTGGGAAGTGGGAGCACGGAATAGAGTTATATCTTGGCTTGCTCAAGAAATCCAACAGACATTACCAGTTGGTCAGAACCCCTTACCTGTCTACTCACTGAAAGAGCTTCAAGAGAAGCAGGAAGGTGATCATGTGCTTTCAAGAGTTCTCTTCTATGTGTGTCGAGGTAGGAGACCGTCTCGTAGAGAAAGAGCTAAAGAACCTTACAAGGCTCTGAGGCTACTGAAGCAATGGGACAGACTAAAGCTGTTGGATGGTATATTGTACCGCATCTGCAAGGACCCAGTGACTAAGTTTACACGTCACCAATTCATTGTCCCTGATTCGCTGGTCAGTGTAGTCCTGTGTGGCATCCACGACGTGGCAGGCCATCAAGGCCAAGGAAGAACGTTGTCTTTGGCAAGACAGAGATTTTCATGGGTCGGTATGGAGAGTGACACCCGGGAGTATGTAAGATGCTGTCAACGTTGTGTGGTCAGCAAAACCCCTGAACCAGAGGGAAGAGCCCCGTTAGAAAGCATTAGAACCACCAGCCCATTAGAATTAGTGTGTGTTGACTTCTGGTGTGCTGAGGATTCTTCTGGCAAAAGTGTCAATGTATTAGTGGTAACAGACCACTTCACGAAAATGGCGAATGCTTTCCTGTGCAAGAACCAGTCAGCAGCTCAAGTCGCTCGTCACTTATGGGATAAGTTTTTTTGTGTCTATGGATTTCCACAAAGAATCCACTCCGACCAAGGAGCAAACTTTGAAAGCAGGTTGATCAAGGAACTTTTACAAATTGCTGGTGTACAGAAGTCACGAACCACAGCTTATCACCCGATGGGCAACGGCCAAGTCGAGAGGTTCAATCGCACCTTGGGTAATATGATCAGGGCGTTGCCTCCGAGAACCAAACAAGACTGGCCGCAAATGCTGCAAACCTTGACTTTCGCTTACAACTGTACTGTACACGAGTCAACCGGCTTTGCCCCGTTTTTCCTCATGTACGGTCGGATTCCCAGACTGCCTGTCGATTTGATGTTCCAGAGCGTGGATCGGGATAACAATGTCACAGACTATGACCAGTATGTCAGAAAAATGAGGGATGATCTCAAAGAAGCTATGTTACTTGCACAGGCCAACAACACTGCGAGTCAACAACGACAAACTGAGCATTACAATAAAGACGTCAAAGGCCGTGATATTGAGGAGGGCGATTATGTGTTGCTCGCCAACAAAGGAGAGCGTGGGCGACGCAAGCTAGCTGACAAATGGGACTCAACTTTGCATGTTGTGGTATCTGTGGATACGAGATGTCATACCTACCGTGTGAGGAACACGCGGACCAATCAGGAGAAGGTGGTTCACAGAAACTTGCTCCTACGAGCCAACTTCTTACCTGTTGACGAAAGAGAAGACTGTGTAGAACCGGCCTTCGACGACTCCAAGTCAGGCTGTGAGACTGAGTCCGAGATTGACACTGCTCTAAATGAATCTGAGGATGCTGGTAACGAAATCGTTGAGTCAGCTCATTCCCCAGCTTGTCCATTAAGCTCATCAGTAGAAGAGGAAACCTGGGAACCCAGTTCTAGAGCAGGACTAGAGCATGTCCCTGATGGATCTGTTCTCGGATGTGAGAATCGGGGAAATGTTCAGAACTCTGAGCCTGACCTTTCTACTGTGGACGTGGAGGAAGTTGATCATGACACAGAAGAGGCCATGCCGCCTTATGGAGTCTCTGGAGAGATTGTTCAGCCTGTAACCGAAACAACCCACCAAGTCAGAACTAGGGCTGGCAGATTTGTAAAACCAGTTAATAGACTGATTCAAATTATGACCCAGAAAACCCTCCTACGTAGCCCTTCGCTCAGCCTTCTCAGGTTCAAAGCTTCCTAAGTGTGAGATGAAAAATCTGTTGTTATTCATCTGGGGTATAATATAAGTGGTGATCAATTCAAGTATCTTTGTAGTAGTGTTTATGGCACTTCTTTTGCGGGCAGACACTTGAGAGTCTGGCCAACTTTCTTTTGTCGCTCTCCCAGTTTGTTGGGTAACATGTATGTTGCGTGCAGGTACTGTAATTTTGTCAGTATGATCACATCCCCAGTGTCATTGAGTCACTAGTTTTAGACTAGTTTTGTGAAGTTCAGGGGGGTGAATGTAGCCTGTTGAGAAAAGATTATTTTATTTTATTTGATCATATTTTATTTTTATGCAGTGAACTTCCCAAAACTATTTTTCTAATTATTTTAAGTCAATTAATTTCACTGAGTGTTGGATTACTGCACGGGTCATGTATTGTTGTGAGTGGGAACCATGCATTGTAGTGTTTGTTCGTATGGGACGCTTGTCTGTGTTGCGCACTATTCCTATTGGGAGTACGTGAGTTGCGTCAGCCTCAGAGCGCGAGTGGACGCTGACGAGGCAGGACGCATTTTTTTCTCTCTCCCTTCTTCCAGTCATAGTTGGTATGTTTAAAGTTATTTATTTGGTCAAAGTTCATGAAATATGAAAACGAAATGTGTTCTGAGTTTGTTTTACAAATGTATTTTTGTTCATTGATCAATTTTTGCGAGTTTTATGCAACTCTTGCCTGACGCACATGGAGCTAATTAACTCTTGGTTTGTGCACAGTGTTAATGGAAGAATTTAGCGCAACTGATGTTTCACTGATCAAGTGTCCCATGTTTTTCCAGGTATGTTAACTCATTTTATAAAATTATAAAATTTGTGTAATTTGGTTTATAATGTTATGGACTAAATTTGAATATATTATAAATACTATTTTTCTATCCCCTTTTTCTATAATGCATTTAATTGTTTTGCATTTGTGTAATGCACTGATTTCACTTCTATAGTGTCATTGTGAATGTGTGTGATGCTTTGGGAGAATGTTTACATTAATTTTATGCATCATTCATTGTAAATAATACAAATTGAGACAACAATTGACACAGTGATATATTATGTCATTTTATTTTGAATTCTTTATTTTATGGGTTTAAATGCATTACTCAATGTTAAACATTGTTGTAACATCAGCCTCAGAGCGCGAGTGGACGCTGACGAGGCAGGACGCATTTTTTTCTCTCTCCCTTCTTCCAGTCATAGTTGTGTTAATGGAAGAATTTAGCGCAACTGATGTTTCACTGATCAAGTGTCCCATGTTTTTCCAGATCAATAAATACTGTTTCGGAGCTGGCTTGTTGTTTCCAGAGTAACTTCCTTATGTACAGAATGAGATCTGCTACACTTATGCCTCAGCAGGTCAGGCGGCCGCATGTCTCCACACTATGGCCATCCTCCAGGCATATCAAGCCGACCTGCTGGGGGAGATAGACGAGAGTGGCGAGGCGACTTTTGACGCTATCCAAGAGCTTAGGAAGGCTACCGACTTATCTCTCCGGGCCACCAAGGAGACGGCAAAATCAATAGGCCGCTCTATGGCAGCCCTGGTGGCCACGGAGAGACATTTATGGCTCAACTTATCAGATATAAAAGAGCGAGATAAGTCTGTGCTTCTAGATGCACCTGTGTCTCCCCTGGGCCTCTTCGGCGACTCGGTTACATCTGTCGTTGAGAGGTTCCAGGAGGCAAAAAGACAGTCGGCGGCCTTCCAAAAGTTCCTCCCTCGCCGCTCTGCCGAGGTTGCTGAGCGGGAGCAGCCTCGGCCGTCTACAAGCTCCTCGGCTGCGCATAGAGCGCAACAGAAACAAAGTGTTGCCACCCGTGCTCCCCCGCAAAGATCTTGGGGACCGGGGAGGGCAACGCAAGCGAAGCCTTCCAAGGGTAAGACAGATCTGCGGACTGTCATTATCGCGAGGAAGGCTTCGAAGAAGTCCTGACGTCAGGGGTTCAGGACTTCTGAGGGCAGCCCCCTCCGAAGAGGGTCTTGTAAAATTAAAATCTATAATACTAACCCCCGTCTCGTGCGTTACGGGGCGTAGCGGCCCCCACCGACCCTCTGAGGAGGGCCGGTCAGCGCTTGATTCGACTTCTTCCTGCCGGTGCGCCGCTCCAGGGCGTCGAGCCAAGTGCTCAAAAAACACCAGAGACCAGCCTCGAGAGGTTGGTTCCCTTAGTAGAATTTTTGGAAGAATGGAAACGTCTTCCCAATATTTCTCAGTGGGTACTGCAGATGATAGAAAAGGGTTACAAAATACAATTCGGGTCTCGCCCGCCCCAGTTCAACGGGGTCCTCCCTACAGTGGTGGGCCCCCAGCAGTCTCTGGTCATGGAACAAGAAGTTATGACACTTTTGCAAAAAGGAGCTATCGAGAGGGTTCCTCCTCCCGGCAAACAGTCAGGGTTTTACAGCCGCTACTTCATAGTTCCGAAGAAGGATGGAGGGTTGCGTCCTATTCTAGATTTACGCATGTTAAATCGCTCAGTACAAAAGCTCAAGTTCAAGATGCTTACACTCAGACAGATCACCACACAGATCAGGTCCGAGGACTGGTTCGTGACAATAGATCTGAAAGAAGCGTACTTTCATGTGCCAATCCATCCTTCACACTGGAAGTTCCTCAGGTTCGCTTTCGGGGGCGAAGCTTACCAATACAAGGTTCTTCCGTTCGGCCTATCTCTTTCACCCCGCACCTTCACAAAGTGCGTGGATGCGGCTCTGGCTCCGCTGAGACTCCAGGGCATCCGCGTGCTGAATTATATCGACGACTGGTTGATTCTGGCTCAATCAGAGCAACAGGCAGTTCAACATCGAGATGTAGTTCTGTCACACATGAGAAGGTTAGGGTTGAGACTCAATACCAAGAAGAGTGTGCTTCTTCCAGCTCAAACTACCAGCTATCTAGGGGTAGTTTGGAATTCCACGACGATGCAGGCACATCTGTCTCCTGCCCGGGTGAATTCTATTCTCTCAACCATGAAAGGGGTGAAATTAGGCCAGTCACTCACTGTAAAACAGTTTCAGAAACTGTTAGGTCTGATGGCAGCCGCTTCCAACGTGATACCTTTTGGTCTGCTGCACATGAGACCGTTACAGTGGTGGCTCAGAACCAGGGGGTTTTCTCCGAGGGGAAATCCTTTTCGCACAATCAAGGTCACGCGGCGATGCCTTCGTGCCTTGGCAGTGTGGAAGAAACCCTGGTTTCTGTCCCAAGGTCCTGTGTTGGGGGCTCCATGTCGTCGCAAAATGCTAACGACGGATGCGTCTCTCACAGGCTGGGGGGCGATCATGAGTGGTCGCTCAGCTCAGGGTCTTTGGGGGGACCATCATCGTTCCTGGCACATAAATCAGCTGGAGATGATGGCGGTATTTCGAGCACTCAAATACTTCCTCCCAGACCTAAGGGGCCATCACGTGTTAGTTCGTACAGACAACATGTCGGTGGTCTCCTATATCAACCATCAGGGGGGTCTGAGGTCTCGCCAGCTGTGCAAATTATCACATCAGATCCTCCTATGGTCCCAGGGGAAATTTCTCTCTCTGAGAGCAGCTTATATCCCGGGACATCAAAATGTGGGGGCAGACATCCTGTCGAGGCAGGGGCCGAGGCCCGGGGAATGGAGGCTCCACCCCGAGGTGGTGGAGCTGATATGGAAGAATTTCGGTCGCGCAGAAGTCGACTTGTTTGCCTCGAAAGAGACGTCTCATTGCCCGTTGTGGTATTCTTTGACCCCTCTGGGGCTGGATGCTATGGTACAGACGTGGCCGAGGCTGCGTCTGTACGCATTTCCCCCGATCGCTCTGCTCCCCGGAGTTCTGGAGAGGGTTCGACGGGACGGGGTCCGTCTAATATTGGTAGCCCCGTTCTGGCCGACCCGGATATGGTTCACGGATCTAGTATCCCTCTTAGAAGGCTCCCCCATGGAGATTCCAATCAGGCAGGACCTTCTGTCTCAAGCGGGTGGCTCAATAGTTCACCCCCGCCCGGAGATATGGAAACTGTGGGCCTGGCCCCTGAGGGGGCCGAGCTCATAGAATCCGGTCTCTCAACCGAGGTTGTAGAGACCATTCTCCACTCCAGAGCTCCATCCACGAGAAAACTTTATGCGTATAAGTGGAAGCTGTTTGCTACTTGGTGTAGCCGACTACAGGTGGATCCGTTCCACTCCTCCATCAGTCATGTACTGCAATTTCTCCAAGAAAAATTCTCGGACGGTTTAACCCCTTCTACATTGAAGGTATATATTGCAGCGATTTCTGCTTATCACGCTAAAATAGAAGGCGTTTCTGTGGGTAGAAACCCTTTAGTCATACGTTTTCTCCGTGGTACTCAGAGGCTGAGGCCTGTGGTACGCACAAAAACTCCGTCCTGGGACCTAGCCATTGTGTTGGAAGGGTTAGCTGCGGCTCCCTTTGAACCTTTGGAAGAAGTGTCTGAGAAGTTTCTCACTTTGAAAACCATATTTCTTCTGGCCATAACATCTCTCAAAAGAATTGGAGATTTACAAGCACTATCCGTTGCTCCTTCATGTCTAGACTTTGCACCTGGAATGGTCAAAGCTTTTCTGCATCCGAGACCTGGGTATATTCCCAAGGTCCCTACAAGTGTCCCGGGGCCGATTGTGCTGCAGGCCTTTTGTCCTCCACCTTTTGCAAATGCGGATCAGGAAAAACTAAATCTGCTCTGCCCAGTGAGGGCTTTAGATGCTTACGTCCACAGAGCTGCCCTGTGGCGAAAGTCTGAACAATTATTTGTATGTTACGGATCTCCTAACAAAGGAGGTCCGGCGTCCAAGCAGAGAATGAGTAAGTGGGTGGTCGAGGCCATCTCGCTTGCCTATGAGTCTTCCGGGCAGCCTTCTCCATTGGCTGTCCGGGCTCATTCCACCAGGGGTATGGCTGCCTCAAAGGCTTTGATGTCAGGGGTTCCCCTCAATGACATATGTGAGGCTGCTGGTCGTCTCAGCATACCTTTATTAGGTTCTATAACCTTGATTTGGGCTCCACTCCAGGGTCCTCAGTACTGTCGTCCTGAAGAGATAACAGACATGCATTTGGTCCTATGGCCTAGTTGGGATAGCGTTCCCAAAGCGCTTACGCAGCGTCGATGTTCCCATGAAAGGGAACGTCTCGGGTTACATCTGTAACCCTGGTTCCCTGAATAAGGGAACGAGACGCTGCGTAGCTTAGCCATACTCCCAGCACGCCTGTGAGCGTCTGCTTCATCCCTATTTCAGAAGCTGGCGTTCTTTGTTCTCAAGGGTGCTTTATAGTTTCCTGGTCCGTGACGTCACCCGCTCTGACGTCCCGTCACACTATTGGTTCGATTTCACGAGTGCTTCAAGACGTAACACACAGAGGCGTTCCCAAAGCGCTTACGCAGCGTCTCGTTCCCTTATTCAGGGAACCAGGGTTACAGATGTAACCCGAGACGTTTTCCAAGCACAACAAAGTGAGACTAATGAATGTAGGACAGCTTCTTTATTGTTACTCTAATGAAAAAAGATATAATTTTTATGTGCTTGTCACAAACTTAAAGAACAAAAATTTCAGTGTCAAATAACCTTCAAAGGGCATAATTACCATAATTATTGAAATTTACAAACAATACAACAAAGACTATAGAGATAAAAAAAAATAAGTAAACTGTTTTTTCAGATACCGTAGGTTTCTTTACCATGTATACATTTATTTAACATATTTTGTTGATTTATTAACATTAATGACAAATAGGCTACGGTCCCTTTAAGACCGAATCCATGGATACTGACACATATCCTGTTTTCACCCAAATGTTTACGTCCACTTCAGTGTTAATTTTGACAGCAAATTTTGATTTAGTTTTAGTCATAGTCTTTTGACTAAAATGCCATTTAGTTTTAGTCATATTTTAGTCATCGGAAATTGTTTTAGTTTTAGTCTAGTTTTAGTCGACTAAATATCATAAGAATTTAGTCGACTAAAATCTAATTTAGTCAAACTGTAAGCATTAAGCATTTCCAATAGAAATGCTTCCACAGATCCAATACACTTATATAGGCACATCTGATATTCCCCAAACTGTTTATGTTCACCCAACTGTACTTTGCTTACCAAAGCGGACGGTTTTTGACCGTTCAAGTGCAAAAACACGTGAAAGAGCAAAATTCAGTACTTTTCAGGGATTGACACACTTATCATTGAGGTAGGCTACTATTAAAGATTACATTTAAAAAAATTATTAGATTTGATTTTTAGTTTTTCCTGCTTTCATTGTAATTTTAGTTAAAAGTTTTAGTAATTTTTTGTGTTTGTCTTTTAGTTAGTTTGCTTTTAAATGTCTATAACTTTTTATTTTTTGTTTATTTTAATACCTCAGGTTAAGCTAAAGCTTAGAAACTATTAAGTTTACATTTTTATATATTTATCTTTTATTTCAGTTAATGTTTATTTCAAGTAATGAAGATTTCTTTGGTTTTAGGTTTAGTTAACAATAATAACCCTTATACTTGTAAAATATATTGAATAATGTGTCAAATAATGTTCTTAGTCTTTCCTTCCTGTGACAGAAGATACAGTAGTTTACTATGAATTAAACAGAAATTAAATTAAATACAGTTTATTGTTTAAACAAAATAACAATAATGACCAGGAAAAAAATAATAATTATAAACCATCCCGAAATACACCGTGACTCTTATTCTGAAATGTCTGCAGTCTGCACTGTAGCAGGCTGCTCATGAGGGAGATAAAATATGCATTCTTACAACCGTTTAAAACATGCTACCATATAAGCATCGTGTAGTAAACATTGTCATAATTCATCAACATTAGCTTATAAGCAATCGCTTGGCATAAATGTGCGCTATTCATTAATTGCGCAGCAGTCACATATGCTGCGGCACGAGCCTGTAGAGCGCGCAACAGCGCCGCGTTTCCCGCGGTTAGATCAGCACATTACAGTTCAAATGTGCGCATCTTCCACACAGGACAGCAGTTCTGACTGGATATCTTCCCAAATCGTCCCTCTCTTTCATTTTCGTCTCGTTTTTATTCGTTGACGAAAATTAGAGTAGATTTTAGTCATAGTTTTAGTCATTCAAAACCCATTTTTATTTAGTCGTCGTCTCGTTTTCGTCCGTGAAAAAATGTCGTTGACAAAAATTATGACGAAAATTATTCGTCAACGAAATTAACACTGGTCCACTTAAGCCATAACCGGCTGTATTTACGTGAGATACTCCACACGATGGACATTTTGACAAATGTATGCATTTGACCATTCAGGCGCGAGGAGAACTGATCGCGCGCTATCTGAGAGAACTGGGATCGCGCGCAAGAAAGAGAGAGAGCGCGCTTCTGGTCTGTGTCATTCAGCGTGATTCCGCCTATCCCGCCTTAACTAATCGATAACGAAAGCATGTAGCTCGCAATGTGTGTGTTGTCGTCATTAATTTGAAGTATTTCCACACCTCTGAGGCGGTGTCTCTGTGCACGGAAAATTCTGTCAGTTACGTCACGTGAGTTATCGGTCTCTGGGGTATTTTTACGAGTACGAGTACAAGTAGCCTACATGACTTGGTATCGCCCGATATCCTTGATTCAAATGTTTCAAATACATAGACAACCAGCGTACAAAATGTGCGACGAAGGCGCCTCCTTAATTGCCAGTTTTCCTCTTGCCATTGTGCAGCGTATTCTGACTAGGGTGACCAGATTTCTCATGGTGGAATACGGGACGAGTGCGCAATATGACCATGATATAAGAAATTTTATTTCACTATATTATATATATATATATATATATATATATATATATATATATATATATATATACACTGCCCTCCAAGAGTTTGAAAACACCCCTGGAAAAGTCTGGTTTTGGACGATATCAGCATAAATCCTTATAATTTTTTGGTGCAAATACATTACAGTAACTTGACATTATCCAGCAATAATAATTTTCATGTGTTCATTTCATTTCATTACATAATAATGGCAGTATATACATGTCAAAGTCAGACATGCCCCTTTGCCAGCTGTGATGCCTGGTTACTGGTTTAAACTTGGCCCAGGTTTGTAAAAGATTTTTGGGTCAGCACACCTTAATAGCTTCAACAATTGATTGCCAATTAAGTTTAGAATACAATGAAATAATTAGAACCCAGTTTAGGTCAGATAGCTGCTAATGCTGGATATTTTGATGAATCAAAAATTTAAGTTTTTTTCTATGTATAAACTGTTTATGTAATAAAATGTGTTTTTATAATTTGTGTTGTCCCTTACCAGTGCAAAATTATCACAAATTAAAAAGGATTCATTGTCCAAAACCCCACTTTTCTAGGGCGTTTCCAAACTTTTGGAGGGCAGTGTAGATATAAATATTTGTTATATATTGTTATATAAAAAGAAATTTACAAACAAGTTACAAACAATACAACAAATACGAGAGAGATTAAACTTGTTTTTTCACATTTGAATATACTGACAAATATTTAATTAGGCTACTGTCCCTTTAAGACCGAATCCATGGATGTAATATAGGCTACTGACACACTTCCTGTTTTTACCCACCTGTTTACGTCCACTTAACCGACTGTATTTACGTGAGATACTCCACACGATGGACATTTTGAAAAACTATGTGTGCATTTGACCATTCAGGCGCGAGGAGAACTGATCGCGCGAAAGAGAGAGAGAGAGTGCGTGAGAGAGAGGCTTCTGGTCTGTGTTATTCAGCGTGATTCCGCCTACCCCGCCTTCACTTATCGATAACGAATTGTGATTGAATGGTAACTTTGTTCTATGACGAATTGATTAGGCTGTTCTTGTGTGACAGAACTCCATCACCCAGTTGAAAGATGAAATACGGGACAAAACATTATTTTTTTCTTAATAAGTCGGGACACTAAAAATAGAGCTGAAATACGGGACTGTCCCGGGAAAAACGGGACGTCTGGTCACCCTAATTCTGACTGAGCTTGTGTGATTGAGTAGAGGGTTTTTTTTTGTGTGTGTGCGCGCGTGTGTGTGTGTGTGTGTAAATGAAGCAAGTTACATTCAAGCTATTTAAAGGCATGACGTTTTTTTTTTTTTCAAAGGAAAAACATTTATATGTGATTTTGGTGATCAAAGATGAGTTTTAAAGGATAAAATTATTGACTTCAGGGGGACTTTAAAGTGGTGAGGCCATGACAAAAAAGTGCATAAATGATGTCCATACTAATCCTCAAAAATTGCGCAAAGGAAAATAGATTTGACCATCTTTATTAAGCAGTTAACAATTAATCACTTCATTTGCAGTATGATAAAATGTTATACATAATGCAGAATATTTACATGATTTGCAGGCTATAAAAGCTGAAAGAATAAAATATAACCATTAGCAAAAACAGACGTCAAGAAAACCACAGGAGCAGATAATTTGCCAAAATCCTCAATTACTCGTATACTTTAACGAGGATGATGGACCACTACTTAAAGGTGGCATTGTGGGGAAGAGGTGGTCTGAAAAATACTAGGCCTGTGCTCACGATTCTGGCCTTTAAACAGAGGCCTCCTGCAGGCTTCACCTCTGATGGCGTCATTGATTTGATGCAGGTGCCCAACAACCGGCTGATATGAAAGACATTTGTGTTATGAGGGCTTTCTAGTTGAAGGGCAGCATTTATGTGGAATAAGAGCCTTGAGGACAATATTTACTTGGCCTCACTGTGAAAAAAAAATCATAATAAAAAAGAAAAACAAAGCACTAGCTCTGTCCTCCTTGTACAAGATTGAACAACAATGTAATAGTACACATTCATGTCAACACAAACCATTCCTGTTTGTGTTGACATGAGTGTGTACGATTAGAAGAGGGACTTACGTCTTACTCCCAAGGACACAAATTATGATTCATCTGATTTCACATCATGCAGTGGAGAATATTCATAACAGCCTCATTATTCATTGAGATGCAAACATAAATGTGTATGGATTTATCAGTTTTTTGACTGCTTCGAACTTTCAAGGAGAATGGATTGATTTATTAGTGACTGTCGAAAATTTCAACTTAGCAGTAATCTATAGGACATCCTTTACAGGAAGGAGGTATCAAGGACATTCAGATGTTAGAATCCTTCACCAAAAAGCACTTACATTCAGCCATTACGAAAGAGATATATAATGGTTGGCGGATGTATTATTGCATTGAAGAATCGATACAATGCATTGTTTTTACGCACTAACTGAATTGTGCTGTATTGAGAAGAGCGAGTGGAGCACACTGCAGGCAAAAAGAGCACTGCACCAAATCATTTGATTTTTTATCATCCCAATAGCATCAGCTGTAGGCTACATGTTTTATATTCCAGTTAGCATTAGAAAGAATAATGAGTCAGTAATGAACATTTCAACATCCAAACATGTCAGGGCTGTGGGATAAGCGTGAGCACGCAAGTGCCACACACTGAGCCAAGGACATCCAGGAATCATAATGAACCAGCAATCAGTAATCCGTTAGCATCCCCATTCATCTCAATGGCACATGCTCATTCTGTGTAAATCTCCCTGGATGCAAGGCGGTGATTTGTGGATTTCCAACACACTCTCTTTGTAATGAGTAAATATTTTTGGTGAAATGTTGCACGTTTTTATGCAATCTGCTTATACACCAATGAGGATTAAATTTAAGGGTGGACTTTAATGCATATCTGTTTTCCTTACAATCATGCATTTTTGTATGACTCAAATCACACAAGTTCATACAAATTTGCCAAGACATATAGAATCATTTTTCTCATGAGGCTGGGTTGGGATTTCCAAGCTGAAAGTTATATCACCTTCAAATGCTCTCGGAATTATCATAAATGCGATTTTCCTGGGTAAAAATTGCACATGAACACCCTCCCGTTGAATGCGATGAGCTTGTAATCACGACTTCAGAAGTGGGATTTATCAAATTTCCGATAGCATGCGGAGGCAGCATTAGTTGCCTTGTTGAACTTTTCCTAGCAGGAAGCTGTTAAAGATGCAGTCAGTGTGTAAATTTTAGTGCATCTAGCAGTGAGGTTGCGATTTGCAATATAGTGAAGCTACTGTATGGTGGCTAACACAGGACAAATATGTTGTCGTCTGAGACAGCAGAGAATAGCCAGTCAAGCAAACGTGCTGTGTTTGTGTTTGTCCATTTAGGGCTACTGTAGAAACATGCAGGCGCAAAATGGTGACTTAAAGGTGCCATCAAATGTTTTTTTAAAAGATGTAATATGAGTCTAAGGTGTCCCCTGAATGTGTCTGTGAAGTTTCAGCTCAAAATACCCCTTAGATTTTTTTAAATTCATTTTTTTAACTGCCTATTTTGGGGCATAATTAGAAATGCGCCGATTCATGTTGCGGCCCCTTTAAATGCTCACGCTCCCCACCCACGGAGCTCGCGCTTGCCTTAAACTGTGCATAAACAAAGTTTACACTGCTAATATAACCCTCAAAACGGATCTTTACAAAGTGTTCGTCATGCATACTGCATGCATGCGTCGGATTATGTGAGTATTGTATTTATTTAGATGTTTGATAGTGCTCCGTTGCTAACGGCTAATGCTACACTGTTGGAGAGATTTATAAAGAATGAAGTTGTGTTTATGAATTATACAGACTGCAAGTGTTTAAAAATGAAAATAACAACGGCTCTTGTCTCCGTGAATACAATAAGAAACAATGGTAACTTTAACCACATTTAACAGTACATTAGCAACATGCTAACGAAACATTTAAAAAGACAGTTTACAAATATCACTAAAAATATCATGTTATCATGGATCATGTCAGTTATCATCGCTCCATCTGCCATTTTTCACTATTGTTCTTGCTTGCTTACCTACAGTATTCTGATGATTCAGCTGTGCACATCCAGATGTCCTGCCCTTGTCTAATGCTTTGAACATGAGCTGGCATATGCAAATATTGGGGGCGTACACCCCAACTGTTACGTAACAGTCGGTGTTATGTTGAGATTCGCCTGTTCTTCAGAGGTCTTTTAAACAAATGAGATTTATATAAGAAGGAGGAAACAATGGAGTTTGAGACTCACTGTATGTCATTTCCATGTACTGAACTCTTGTTATTTAACTATGTCAATATAAATTCAAATTTTAATTCTAGGGCACCTTTAACATGTAAGGGGACCCGTGGTGTATGTAGATAGAAATGGCTCATTCTAAGGTAATAAAAACATAACGATTCATTATGCAAGGTCTTTATACACCACCGAAAATATAGTTATGTATTTTATATTGCATTTCTGACACTCTGCGTACAGAAGAGGATCTATATCAGAAGACTTGTACGCTCAAGTCGCATATGCACATTTTTTTGCAATAAGTAGTTTATCCACAAGGTGGCAACCGTGCCCTGGTGTTGATACACAAGGTAGTTAAAGAAAAACTGCATAAACGGAATAGACCAGAACACATGCAAGCTACAGCGACTATGGAGGCCTACATAGATGAGAGATTGTGCGAGGTTAGAAAGTGCCCTCATTTGTACAACTCTAGCATGAAAGAATGCAAAGATGTTTACATGGGTTGTAACTCGTGGCGAGAGATTGCTCAAAACTCTGCATGCGTTGAATGCCTGTATATGCGTGTCATAAAGACACAATCATCGCTGACCAATGATAACCTATCGTCACCAGATCAGCATGCTCCACCCACTCGTTCACTTTCCCCGGAGTTCTGATTCACTACACCTGCACTTCATCATCAGCACCTACTATAAAGAGACACTTCTCCTGCATTCCCTTGTCTGGTCTCGTCCGTACAAACACTAAAGACTCCTTACCTGCTCTTTGGAATCCTTACCCATCTTCAGTCATCCGTCATCTGCTTTTGATCATTCACCTGCAAGAAAACACATTAAGATTAATTCAAGCTAAGTCTACATTCTGTCTGCATATTGCTCTATACTTACCAGTCTGCATTCCTTTCCAGTGCCTCTGTTCAATAAACTGTTTTATACAACTTACCTGTCTGCATCCCTCTGTACAAGTCAAATGAAGTATACTTTCTGTGCGTTCGACTGTGCGTGTACATTGTGCGTAAAGTATACCCAGGGCTTAAATTCCAATATTTTGAGTTGAATGGACACAGCATCAGTTCACAGCATCAGTTAATACAACATTTTTTAATGCATAATGAAATCCATAAGAGAAAAGGACGTGCATTAAGTGTACAGTAATTCATGCGTTACCTTCTACATTCTCATGATGGACGTTGGTAGATTTGTTAGGCTTGAGTCACAAGTCTGCCTCCTCATAAACCAGCTAAATGAGCAATGTTTTCTGGCAAGCTTCATCACTATTTGTTACCAATGCTACACAAATTAACTGACAAAACTCCAACTAGGGATGGGCAATTTGACCAAAATCTTAAAGCTTATATCACGTTATATGTAATTTTATCTCACAATAATAATATAAATGTATAACTATCACCTTTATTGTCATGCGGTGGCTGTATACAGATCACATGACGACGGAGAATCCAAAAGAAACACTTTATAAAAGAAAACAAACACGTATAGTGTTTACAGGAGAAATTACGGAGAAACACAACCACTCTTCCATAAACGATACAGGACAAACTAAGGAGAAACCACGTGGAGAGTAATGAAGATACTAAATAAACAACAGGTGAATGAAATCAGTAGCTATGGGAACAAACTAGCGAACTAATGAATAAGGTTATGACGCCAGCATTTTAGATTGCATGAAAATTTCAGAATTATACATGTTACACATTACTAGCCACATTAATATAAGTAAAACATTCTCAAGCTTACTGTAGACAAACAGCCAGTAATAAAATAAGAACAAAGAAACTAATTAAAAGCAAAATAATAAAAAAAAAAATAGAAAAAGATAGAAATAAACAGTGCTGTGTGTTTTTTTTTTTTCAACTGCTTACACACAAAATCCTCACTTGTCACACAATATCTGAAACCTGACACTCAAACACCAAAACCACACCCAAATCTGCAAAAACTTACACTAATTCTCAGCCTTCGACTCAGTTTTCAATTTCATAAAACACAACACACAATTCTCTATGTAACACAAAAATCTAAGTTTATCAGGTGGTCTTTTTTTTTTTTTTTTTAAGATTCACAAATTTCAATTGTATAGTAAAATTACATTACATTGAAATGAATAATTCTTACATATTCATATTATGAATTAAGAATTTTAAACGAATCAAAAGAGCTTAAAACTTTGTGTATAAATCTTAAGGAGACAAGGGCATGGACCATTTAGTTTATGTGATTTGTATTCATAAATTAAAAAAAATAATAAAATGTATAAATGTATGAATATGAATCACATAAGCTAATTTGGCCCATTCCCTTGTTCCATTAAGATTTATACAAAAATTTGTTTTACTCATTTAAAATTCTTAATTAATAATATGAATAATATGCAAAGGATTATCCAATTCAATTTGATGGAATTTTACTATACAACTGAAATTTGTAAATCTTTTACCTTTTCAATCTTTTTCAGAAGGTACATTTTTTTAAAGGCTTTTTGTGTGTGTGTGTGTGTGTGTGTGTGTGTGTGTGTGTGTGTGTGTGTGTGTGTGTGTGTGTGTGTGTGTGTGTGTGTGTGTGTGTGTGTGTGTGTGTGTGTGTGCGCGTGCGTGTGTGTGTGCGTTTGTGTGTGTGTGTAACAGAAGATATACAGCAATTGAATGATTCAATCACCAAAAACACCTTGCACAAGACTGAGTGTTCAAGGTCTGGCTTTTTGGTGATCCTACAGTGTCAAGCAACTGTTTTTGAGATGAATGGAATGCTAATGGATATAGCTTTCCCTAGGTATTATAAACATTCATACACAAAATCAATTTCATGCTTTTAAGAGCCCTCCACAAAATCTACTACAACATTATCTTGATATTTTTTCATGAAAAACAAATATATATATTGATTTCATCAGAACACTACTTTTGAATGGACAAGGACATCAATGGATTGAATTGCAATTTCTTTTCCCTCCATAATGGTAAATGTGCTGCCAAAGCTAACCAGCCAAACCCTGAGCCCTTTAGAAGTGCTGCTCATTTGTGTCAAGTCTGAATCCAGCTTGCATTTTCTCCCATTCCCTCTTGTTCTCCTGTATCAAAAAGGCTAAAAAGCATTTCCTTCCTATAATACTAAATAATTTCCATTATTTGCATTCAAAATTGGGTTAATACTCCACACTGGCCCTGTATAATTCAGGTGAAGACACAAGAGAGGAAGTTGTTTGATGTGTTTGCACCATATTTCTTTATTTCTCTCAGAAATACAGTACACAGCGGCTCAGTGGCAGGCCTGCAGGAGATAAGCTAAGCCATATGAACAGTGCTGAATGAGAAGCCTCTGTAATGACCTCTCTCTCCCTCCTCTCTCTGTCGGGATTAAATTCAGGTCAGGGGAGCAAGGATACAAATGACCAACCAGGCTGCATTCTGATTCACAGTCTTCATTTATCTTTATCACCACAGCACATTGCAATATTTGCTTAGTCAAATAAGGACAGATTGGTCACACTGCCACGAGTAAAAGCATACACACACCTGCAGACACCCAGGAGATATGTTTCCAGGTATTTACTGATCTTTGAGCTATCAATTGATTATTAAACCCTTAAAAGAGATGGCAAATATCCATCCCCCAGGTTGTGAAGTGCTTTGCAAACATAATAAAAGTAATACTTTTCATTCATCGCCTGACAACAGCAAAGGTTTCTGTGTGAAAAAGCAAAGCCTTTGGGGTGAATCTATGTTTCTTGCTCTGCTCTTCCAGCTATGAAATGAAACGATCCCTCATGGTGATAAATGACTAGATCAGTGGACACTGTCTCATGTTTGTTTTAAACTTTATCTCCCACTTGGCTTTGTGATGTTTAGCAAAAGAAGCAGATGTAGAATTAATTTGCACTGCCGGATATTCACGTCACACCATTAAAGTTTATTAGGAATTCACAGTCCAGTGCCCTCTGGGTTTACACGATGGAAAGAAGCAAGTATTAACTGACACTATATGAATAATATCAATCCTGAAAAATTCTTCAACCCACTCTTTAGAACCACATTCATTTTAGCCACTTTCTTGAAATGCATACGATACCAAAAACAGCCTGGTGATCGCTGCACTTCGGTCCCATGGCAATAACACATATGACAAGCCAGCTAAATCGGTGTGAAAGCACTGTGCCTCGGAGATGAGTGGGAGAGATCCCTTCTTTAATGAGAAGCCATGATGTCCATCTCACTGACTGACAGAGTTTGCAATGATCTGGGGCTGTTAAATGAGAGAACGCTTGGTGTGACAGTGTTCGCCTGCCATCTCTACACAGAGAGTGATGAATATGCACGAAAGAAGACTCCTATAAATAGTATAGTCTGACTCACTGTAAACCAATTACTTAAGGCAATGCTCTGGTTTTGATTTATTGATATTTTAGGAATGCAATAATACTAATTCTGGACAATTTTCGCTGTAACTATATTAGCATATGGCCGAAAAACAATAAATGGTCGATATTTATGGCTATACCATTTTGTCTACATAAAAAAAAAAAAATTCTACAAGTGAATGTAGACATCTAAATATTTTAATATACAGTATGAACAATGAATATTAATTTTGAGATTTGCTGAAGATAACATTTAATATTGTTATTAAACAGTTATTATAGTTAACTAAAATCATTAAAAAAATAAAATGTTTACTGAAATTCAATAAAATATAAAACACATATTTTATTTCAGTTAGTTGCCAAGGCAACAGTTTTCATTTTCATTTAGTTTGTTGATGCACTAAAAAAAAAAAATACAAGCTATATAGGCATATAAAAAAATGAAAACGGAGATAGATAGATAGATAGATAGATAGATAGATAGATAGATAGATAGATAGATAGATAGATAGATAGATAGATAGATAGATAGATAGATAGATAGATCAGCCATTTTGAATTAATCTCTTGACTGAATGATTCAATGAAAAATACAATATTTAACAGTCACTTCTCGTCACCTAATGGCCTAACAATGTAATCGATACAATCATCATTTGCAGCACAAATTTATTTTCAAAGGATTATTTGCTCTATTTTGATCGCTACCATAGACATCAATGTTTATATCCAAACTATAAACATTTATCCCAGTTCTGTGATAATCTGAATGGTGAAAAGACTATTTGTGAAGCTGTTTCATACCTATGACAACAGCTTTCTCTGGCTCAGCGGCACCGCGAGCACAGATTTGAATGTACCAGTGTGATTTTGTTAAAGGATTAATAGACACACGCGAAACATTGTCATTTAGGAATGAGATTGCGTGGGTGTTTGAATCTAGATCGCTGCATATCTTTATTTAGGGCATTCAGAAACAAAGCTTGCTTCGTTCTTTCCAACTATAATCACTTGTATCTGTGATGATTATATTGCCCGTGTATAGACATATTAGCCTTGTAAGCAGCACTGAACAAAGTTCTGCCATTGTAGTGGACATTCGCCGCCACAGGAGCATTTTAAAACAGCCAGTTGAAGAACAGCATTTAGGTAGATTAAATGATCAAATAAAAGTTTGGCAGGACAAAGATTCATTTTTGCGGCTGCCAAAATATTTTCAATACAGGAAAAACCCCATCCACTTTTTAGCTCTCTACTCTCAATGAACCCTTGTCTAATTGTACTTTATATAAGTAGTCAACATGTACTGTCTTTTTTTATTAATTGAAAGCAAGACATGATACCAGAAAAAAAAAATTCGTAGAAGATACGTAACTGAAACATAGAGATGTCTAACCTCTAAGCTAAATTATTTTCCTCTGGGCACTCTGTCTATTCTCTCTCCTCTCCATCTCTCTGTTGGCTGAGGCTTGAGGCGCTCCTCAGGGCAGTATCACTCATTGTTTTCCTCCAGGGAGCGAGCTCAAGATCTGTAACAACTGGCCTCCTCTGAACCCTGAGCTCCTAATGTGCACCGAGACAGCACACAGGGGCTGCGTTACTTGAGCGGAGGGCTATCAGGTTCTGTTTGGACCATTTCCTCCCAGCTTGTGACACACAACCTAAGCCTGGCAAAACTCTGCCTCAATGCGACACAGTTTGACATGCGCATAAACTAGCAACTTAAAATCTAGGTTTTTTCAATATAAATAGTATAACTGCAGTCTTTCAGCATTACTGTGTGACAAATGAATCATGGCACTGACTATGCATACTTTACATATATTTCGGTTTGTAAATGAATTCCATTATCAATTGATTTTGGGTGAATATTTCCATTGGGCCAGAGCAACATAAGACTTTTTGGCACCAGAAATGTTTTATGTTGAAAATAGCACCATCTGACATTTGGCACAAGCAAGATCCTGAAGTTGACAGTGATTAATAACCGCAGTGTGAACCGTGACACCTCCGAACCGCCTCTAAACATGTTTTTATCTACTGACTAGACGAAAAATGCATTTTCGACTTTAGCTAAATCAATTTGCCTACATTTCCAAAAAACCATGTACTAAAAGACACAGTAATGTCACTGCTCTATAATTCTTTGTTAGATCTCCATATTTTATAAACAGGCAAGCAGCTTATCCCTAAAGCTGTAGTGATAGCCTCAGCAAAGCCGACCTAATAATTGTAAGGGCTCAAAAAGCTTTTGGTGATGGAGGGTGAACTTGAAGCCTTTATGTTGAAGCCTGATATGTTATATCAGGAAATTTTCAGATAGAAAGGGGTTTTAAGAATATACTGTCTTGAATATCTTCAGGCATAAATTAAGTCTGAGAATGCTTACTCTGAAATAAAGCCTGGAGGGAGAACTAGTCTAGCACTAAGTGCACGAGGAGCGTGAAAGTAGAAAGATTTTTCCATTTCATCTGTCCTCTAGGCATGATTCTCTCAGTCTGATTTCTGACCCATGCCTCCTCCCTGTGCCAAGAGTGAGATTTATGGTGATATACGAGCAGGAAAAAGACTAGCGATGGTGCTAAGATGAGGCACGCTGGGTGCCGAGGAGGTGACGTGCCGTCATGGGGTGGACGGCGAAAGCGATGTACTTCAGGACTAATGGAAAGAGAAAGGTGAACAAATGAAGTCCACTTTAGCTGGGAAAGTGACTGATTTAGAAATGGAAGATAGTTGTGTTTATGTTATATTTGCCATTTAACCCCAAATATGTTGTTGCTAGGTTACAACTAAAACACCGGAGTGTCGATTGTGAGTGTCTGGAGCTCATTTGTACAGATCCCACTGCCAGACCCCATATCTCACTCACAGCCACCCACCCACACATATGCGTTTCACACAACGCAAAGCATCGTTTTGAACAAAGCCACACAAAAGCACATAAAAACGATCGGTAGAGCTGTTGCTAAGGCATTGGTTTAAAAAATTCCAGCACTCGCATTTCCCGTCACTCATTAGATTTCTATGCCATCTGTTACAGCACCTTAGATCCCATCCCCCCTGATGGCAAAGCGACCATTCTCATCACAAACATGCTAATGAATCTGTATCCTCACTCCCACCGGTACAGCAAACAGTCAAACGGATCCTCACTCAAAACAAGCATCATCAGCACAAGGATGAGACATTCTAAGATGAGCCCCATGTTCGTTAGCCGCAGGGTGATTGACATAATTACACCCTAGAGTCAGAAAGATAGAGCGAGGTAATGCTATAATGTGCACCTGCCGTTGGTGATTCATGCGTACATTTAGCCCTCCATCATTAGCTGCCTCATCAGCAGAAGGTGGATGCAAAGTTTGTGTGTTTTTTTTTAATTGTTAGTAGCTCAACAGTAATAATGGGGCTGGAGTCTTTGTGTTCTACTTGTAATCTGTAATTACAGTAAATGCTGTTTACAATAGCGACCGGCTACACACACATGGACAGGTGAACCCCTTTGACATAAAACAAGTTCTTTAAATACCCCTGAGATTTTAAAGGGGACCTATTATGCCCCTTTTTACAAGATACTGTATAATGTCTCTGGTGTCCCAGAATGAGTCTGTAAAGTTTCAGTTAAAATCATTTATTATACCCTGTCAAATTTGCCCCTATTTGGACATGAGCAAGAACATGCTGTTTTTGTGTGTGTCCCTTTAAATGCAAATGAGCTGCTGCTCCCATCCCATTTTCAAAGCTTTAACAGCTTTCGCTTCGGTTGCTCAACAACAACAAAGCTGGAGAATCTCACGCAGCCAAAATATTATCATGTTGGATTACTGCCCTGCGGCCCAGTCTCTGAAGGGAGGGGATCATGCTCTGCTCGTTCATGGTTCCCTCAATGAACTATAGCTCCCCAGTGCCGGGAGCACTCATGCAGCCCCAGACCATGACACTCCCACCACCATGCTTGACTTTAGGCAAGACACACTCACCTGGTTGCCGCCACACACGCTTGACACCATCTGAACCAAATAAGTTGATCTTGGTCCCATCAGACCACAGGACATGGTTCCCGTAATCCATGTCCTTAGTCTGCTTATCTTCGGCAAACTGTTTGCGGCCTTTCTTGTGCATCATCTTTAGAAAAGGCTTCCTTCTGGGACGACAGCCATGCAGATCAATTTGATGCAGTGTGTGGCGTATCATCTAAGCACTGACAGGCTGAGCCCCCACCCCTTCAACCTCTGCAGCACTCATATATCTATTTCCCAAACACAACCTCTGGATATGACGCTGAGCACGTGCACTCAACTTCTTTGGTCGACCATGGCGAGGCCTGTTCTGAGTGGAACCTGTCCTGTTAAACCGCTGTATGGTCTTGGCCACCATGCTGTAGCTCAGTTTCAGGGTCTTGGCAATGTACTTATAGCCTATGCCATCTTTATGTAGAGCAACAATTCTTTTTTTCAGATCCTCAGAGAGTTCTTTGCCATGAGGTTCCATGTTGAACTTCCAGTGACCAGTATGAGAGAGTGAGAGCGATAACACCAAATTTAACACACCTGCTCTCCATTCACACCTGAGACCTTGTAATACTAACGAGTCACATGACGCTGGGGAGAGAAAATGGCTAATTGGACCCAATTTGGACATTTTCACTTGGGGGTGTACTCACTTTTGTGGTTTAGACATTAATGGATGTGTGTTGAGTTATTTTGAGGGGACAGCAAATTGTTATACAAGCTGTACACTCACTACTTTACATTGTAGCAAAGTGTCATTTCTTCAGTGTTGTCACATGAAAAGATAGAATAAAATATTTACAAAAATATGAGGGGTGTACTCAAAAAGTGTCAAGTCAAAAATTATATTTTGATCATTTTTTCATATGTTGTGATTTTGTGTCATACGAAAATATTACTTTTTATCTGTAATTATAAAAAGTAAAGACAAATATATTACTATTGTAATAATACAATAGAAATTTAAAATAAAAAAGTAATAATTATAATAATAATTGTATTGTACACTACAAGTCACAACAAGTTCTGAATGTCTAAAATTCTTTTCTTTCAGATGTTCAAAACTTTTATTTTTGTTCGAAAACTGCAGGGTGACCTTCAAGTGTGTAACAGATTTATAAATGCTTTCTGTTCCAAATCTGATAAAACGTCCAGAAAAATGTTCGAAATCATGCAAATGTAAAAAGAAAGTGATCCTGATTCACGCTGCTTTCTCAAATGCACATTATAAGATCCATGCAGAAAGTAATATTTACAGCAAACCGAGACACTCTGAGAAACGAGTTGCTCACGTGTAAATGAACACAGTGCGGTGTTTCACTATGAAAGAGACAGCACATCACACTAAAAAGTAATCTTTTGCGGCCAAGCCAAATCGCAATTTCAGTGTTATCCTGATTAATGGTGCAGCCTTTTTATTTTTTATTTACAATTTATGATGCAATTCATTATTAGCTTTTCATCAACTCCCTGTGAAGCCCTACAGGGACAGGCAAACTTAATTTAAGAGAAACTACAACCAGACAGAGAGAACCAGAAAGGCTGGCAGTCAAACAAACAAGTCCATTTCTGATCCACAAACAGTTGCTCCCACATAGTTACGGCGTCCTTAAATGTACTCGCATTGAATTGTTCAGAGAAGTCTGACAGCTTGAATGAGAGCCGAATATGCGAGCGAGGGGGAATCCCTGTGGACACGCAGATGCATTATGTAAAAACACATTCAAACAGATGTTAGAAGTCTCATGAAAAAGCCAGATTGTCTCTGAACATTTTGAATGTCTTCCCAACATCCGATCAAATCCAAAGCGAATAGGATATGTCAAGCACAGAACAGATCTTGGCGCAGTCTCAATATTTTAGCTCAAATGAGAATTCAGGGGTCCAGATTTCCCTCTACAAACACTATAGGCACATTATACACACGCCTACCATGCACAACAGCTCTGAAAGACAGCAGCAGCCAGCTCTTGTTTCTTATTTATACGTCTCTGGCTCCAGACTAGAACGGGATTGAGTGATGAAGTACACTACAGCCTCTCCAGCTTGTACTGAAACAACAAGCTGCTCGCAGCTATTAACACTATTAAAAGGACGTCCAGATTGCCATTGACATTACACACTCTCTCACTCAATTTGGTGAGTGAATCACATCAACTGAACAGTTCATTGATGTAAAATTTCCATATTGTGCACATCTGTGCAGTAATTGCTAGCATTTCTAACCAAATTATGGAAGATAGCTGATTTATAATATGTTTTCTTCTAGTGCTCAACACACCACTTACAAGGGCTCTAATTAATGTTCCAACAGTTCTGATGGGAAGGAAAAAAAAAAAAATCCCAAAGCGATCGTCACCCCTCGTGATTAATTTTTCTCTCTATCACACCATTCACACTTCTCTCGACTCGCACCCAAACCATTTTAATACCAGGCACCACTCCAAGATAAGCACACCCATCAATCTTAAGAGCGCTAACGGCATATTAGCTACAAATATAAGTGAGGGAAATGTGTAGAATGCACCGTATGTCATACCATCAGTGTGTTGATTAGAGTGTGCAATCTAAACCTGATGATTGACATTTGAAGGTAGCGTAAAGACAAGCTTGGAAGGCTGCAAACACTGTAATGACTGTTTGTGCCAAGCTAATCTTGTGCAAGATTGTGTCGTACATCATATGTTGATTTCCTCAGAGTTCTGAAATTAAAACTGAACATTAGCAACCAATATTTTAATATCACTTCTAGCGCCAATTATTTATATTTTTATATAGATTTATTTTTGAATCTGGTTTTGAGTATGTTCATGTATGACGATATATGAACTATATGATATTTCATAATCCAATATTAAAATTACAGATACCAATGAGCTATACTATTTTCAGGCAATGCCCGATGGTCGATATTAAAAATCTATATTATTTAAATTAAATCAATTAAAAATAAATGACTTAAAGGGTTAGTTCACCCAAAAATGAAAATTCTGTCATTAATTACTTACCCTCATGCTGTTCCACATCCGTAAGACCTTCATTAATCACTGATTCATATACACAGATTCACTTGTGCTCCGATGCTTCATGAAGCATTGTTTTGAAATCGGTCATAACTAAATAATCGTTATTTTGTTATTTTTGGCACACCAAAAATATTATCATCGCTTTATAATATTAATATTGAACCACTGTGCTCACATAAACCGATTTAAATATGTTTTTAGTACCTTTATGGATCTTGAGAGAGGAAATGTCATTGCTCCCTATGGAGGCCTCACGGAGACATCGGATTTCAACTAAGATATCTTAATTTGTGTTCCGAAGATAAACAAACGTCTTATGGGTGTGGGACGACATGAGGGTAAGTAATAAATGACAGAATTTTCATTTTTGGGTGAACTAACCCTTTAAAGCTGCTGTCCGTAACTTAAAACTGTCCGGGGGTTAAAAATTAAGATATCTTAGTTGAAATCCGATGTCTCCGTGAGGCCTCCATAGGGAGCAATGACATTTCCTCTCTCAAGATCCATAAAGGTAGTAAAAACATATTTAAATCGGTGGGGGGGGGGGTTAAAAATTATCCAAAATTAATTTTTAAGCAAGTACATAACCAGCCAGTATTCAAAACTATCTCCTTATCTTAGCTCGATTCACAACAATAAGCTTGTAAAAATGTTTTCTATTTGGGGTAGTACTGGTAGTTTTCCGCGGGAAATTCAAGCATGCCGCCGTTCATCATTGCATCATTATGTCACGTCTGTTTACAGCTAGTAGGCTATATTATGTGAGGATGCTGCAGGTGGCGGATCATTTATAGCCTTTTCTCACAGCAGCTGGAATAATTAAACTTATCATTTTGATGGCGGATTGTATGGCATGACAAATGGACAATGAGAGATTAGTATTAACAAAGTATAACAATAATAATAGTTTGCACGGTTTGATGTGATATGAGCTAAGCGGTCATTAGATTTAATCACTCTTGGTAGCACGATTTATTGTAATGCATTTTCTCCTCAGTTGATCTGAACAAAAACAGATTTGTTACTTACTTGCTCAGATGACATTCTCTCAGTGAAAATTCTATTTTGGGTCATGCTTCCAAGACTACAATCTTTGATTCCAAAGTATCCACACATTCTCCTCAAAACATTAGATTTATCAGCGCTGAGGAGGAGCCATGCCGATGCACAACCCAAGTAAAGATGATAATTCCTCAAATAACTGCAATTGCAGGCTTTGAAATGAGATGGCGACAAAGAGGCAAAACTTACAGACTGCAGCTTTAAAAGTAACATAGAAAATTTTAAATGAATTTAGGCATCCCAAACTTTAAAATTAAAATAAGAAAAACATTCATTTTGAGATTTGCTAAAAATTACATTTAACAGCGTTATTAAATTATTGGTGTTTTTAAAGATTAATTTAAGTGTGCATTTGAAGTTGACAAAGGTAAAAATAAGTAAAGTGAGCACGCACAACTAATTATCCAGTCTGCCGATATATCCAATATTGACAAAAAACAATTAAAAAATGCCTTTAATATAGACAGATAACCGATATGGTACCAAAATATTGTAACATTAAACCATCAACATACATCGACAATAATAACATGCATTTTATAAGTAATTACTGCATGAATGTGATGCAAAAACAGCCAAACAACATTAAGCAACAAAAATACATGTGGCATTCTCAGCTGTTGCCACAAGAGGTGCTATAGCAGTTGTAAGCAAGTGGTACTCACTGCAGAGTCTATGATGGCCAGCTCCTCCTCTCTGGATGTCCAGTGAGATGGGGGGACAGAACTCTCCACCTCTCTGGACGTCGAATGGGGTGAAGAAATAGAGTTGTTGGTAGGTTTAGGGTAGGATTAGGGTGTGGTTGTACATTCGCTCCTCCTCACTGGACATTTTGTGAGGGGGAGCTAACGTAAGCTCCACCCATTTGCTCTGCAGTGAGCATCTTCTCATTCTAAGAGTAAGGCCTGGTTTCACAGACAGGGCTTAGACTAAGCCAGGATTAGGCCTTAGTTCAATTAGGGCATTTAAGTAGCTTTTATAAATGTGTTTTAGAAAAAAAAACATTACTGGTGTGTATCTTGAGACAAAACAATGGCACTGACATATTTTAAGGTATGCAAGTGCAAGTTGCTTTCAGTAAAAACAGCTCAAACATGCATTTTAGTCTGGGACTAGGCTTAAGCCTTGTCTATGAAACTGAGCGTAAATGTATTTTATTGAGTTTTCTTGTCAGGTCAACTTGTCAGCAAAAGTGGCAAAAATTTTTACTCTTATTTTAAGAAAACACATGCACTTTTTTTTAACCGCTCACTAGGTGATTTGCGTTTATGTGCACATATATATTAGTTTAATGTCTTCTTCGTGTTCCCACGCCACATCGACTTTTGCAATCCAGTCCTCATTTTAATGCATACAATGTGCAAATCACAATACATATACGATCTTGGCTATTGAATTACCACACATTAGTCTGACTGTGTGCTCTGGAAGCTGCTCTTTCATATCACAGTGCAAGGCTGCCAGTTGGATTTACAGGGGCTTTGTGTATTTGGGAATGTCGCCTGATTGCACCCTGTTTGCTCAAGGCCCTCCTGTGTGAGATAATGTCAGCAAAGGCTAATGAGCTGTGAGCAATGCGCTCTTATTATAACACCAAATAAAAGGAGAAAGCTACGGCTATTAAAGGTGAAAGAGGTTAAACAGCACGTTCTGAAATTATGCTAATTTCCCATCTCCAGATTAAGAAGTCAGAGGGTGACAATAACCCTTCCAATTGGCTCATTAAACCCTGTGTCATCCAATCACAGTCAGAGGAAATGGTTGTGGCATCCTAACTGAGACAGCGAGGTGACACTAATGTGACGTGTGTGGGGAGGTCAGGAAGTTGTCACGCTCTGAGTCAATAGTGAAGCTGCGGCCAGTCAGTCGAAGGAAACCCTTCACTTGAACTTGCATGACATTCTACCCATGATGCCATTATTGATCCATCACAGACATTTTTGGACAATATAAGACCTGATAGCCAGAGGGAAAATACAGGATGCAATCGTGTGTGAATTTTTGCTACAGCTACACTTAGCTAGGTTGCACACAAGTTAAATTTGACCTCATCCTTTCTTCAGGGAAAATCTTGGCACAAAATGTGCAGCGCACCATCTTTGTTCTGTCACTTTGTGCTATTCTGCTTTCCGTCTGGCCCTCTCACTCTCTCCAAGACACATTTAAGCATGCATCTGTTGTCAAATGCACCCCCTAGCCTTGTTATTTCAGCCATGGATGGTGTTACAGCAAGTGATGAAGGCCAACTCGGTCCATGGTTAATGCTTCAAATAAAAAACGTTGCTCGGTCTCGAATCAAGAAGCAGAGGTAATGCCACGAATACTAAGCTGGCCCCTGCAAAACATGCTAAAGTGACTAGGTCACACGGCAGTCAAACGTAAAGATCAAACAAAGCTGAAAGTCACACTAAAATAAAGACGACTCGGCATGTATTTTCAGATTTTAAAGAATTCAAGAGGGGTTTACAGCATTTACCAAACATGTCACATCACAGCAGCCAAAGAGCTCCGAGAGGCTGGTTTTGACAACTTAGTATGCAGTGCAGTCAGCCCATTTTACATTATTCATCTCTTTGGAGGATACGCCAAGGAGGCTCAAAATA